>NC_087157.1:29453115-29495615 GCF_035594125.1 Scylla paramamosain
AGATAGTTCCTGGGGAGCATTTGTTAAGAAACATGCTTATAATGAGTAAGAAATTAATACATTGTTGTTGGACCGTGAACTAATGAAGCAAAGAGTGTTGGGATGATTTGGGTAAGTAGAGAATATAACTATCTGATGCAAGAGGTTTATGACTAAGGGATAAACCATGAATGAGATGGATGGAGAGTGAGAAGAGAGCATCTGGTGTAAGAGGGACATCTTTGCAACAAAGGATGGTTGCCTATGGTAGGGATGAATGGAAATCATTCTTAATACATAAATGATGACATGGCCTTGAGAACTTCCACCACAGTTTTCCTGCATCTTGTCTCATCAGCTGATTTATTCAGATGTGGGGAAGATGAGTCTATTAAAGTGCAACAAGGTTAAAGCAGTTGCTGAGTGTGCTATGCAACATACCTTTACAGAGTGGTGTAATGACTCAAATCTTCCCCTAGTGGCTAAGTGACAAAGATGACAGGGAAAGCATGAACAAATGAATGTAGACACCTTGCCTTGGTTACCCTCCTTTAAGGAGGATGTTAATCTGCTATAAAGATAGACAACCATCACCAACCAAAAAGGTAGATTGCTGAACCCATCATGTGTGGCTACCTTTATGTTCAGCAAAGTCCACTTAATACTGATTTACATTTCAGCAAATTTCACACAATTTAAAATCAGGTTCTAGTAGAATCAATCTATGTTACTGCAAAACTAATCCTTTTGTATTGCTTTAATTTTCAATATTTTACCTACTTGTGCAATTGCACATTTTGTGTTTACTGAATTTATCTGGTAAAGGTCAAGGGCACAAGTATAACAAAAAATTTTGTACTATATTTTTACAATGCTTTGTTTCTCATATCAATTCTCTTAGTCCCTCAACTATTGCCTGTCTTATTTGTACATGTACTTCACATTTTTCTATAACTTGGTACGTTATTTTTCCTTCGAAGAACAATCCCTCTGGACAAGGTTCATAATTGAGCAGACATTTTTTTTCTGCAATTGGACACTCACTCGTGCTTTTCCCTAAGATGGCACCAACTTGCTAAATTGCTCATATGGAACACCAGGCACTAACTGGCCCTCAAAGTCTAATGTGGCACTGAAACTTTCTTCTTGTATGCTGTGAAGCATAGCTTGAGATCCACGCCGAGGGCCAGCCACCACCAGTACTGCCCGCCCAACTGATGGAATTACTGTTTCTAAATGTGTCTGGTCCAACTTTAGCTTTGTATTGCAGTCCAAGAGTCGAACAATGGCAGCATATTTTCCAACTACCTCTTTCACTATCCCTTTTTGTTTATAATACTTTGATCCAAGGTCTTTTGTTACAACCTTCACTATGATATCCTCAATGAGCCATGGAATATCTCTTTTCTCCTCAGTAGAACTATTTGACTTTTCTTTTCCTAGTGTGGTGCTCTCTTCACGTAATTTCTTGCCTTTCATTTCTTCTTCCATAATCTCATCAAGAGCAGTACGCTTTTTTGTCTCCTTCTTGACCTTTTCTGCTTGCTTTCCTGCTACAATTTTCAGAGCATTGACACCCTCCAGGCCAGAAAGGCGAGGTCGTGCAGGGCCAGCCTTAAGGGTCAGACTGATAGTAGCCCCATCTTCACGTTGGAGTGCTGCTGCTGCCCCATCACCTTGCACCTTGTCCCCAGGATCCTTAGCGCGCCCAAGTTCAATCTGGCGTTGAATAAAATCTTGCATACGCTCCTCCTGTCCGCGCTCTGCCTTTTGACGCCGCTGAGCTGCTGCCTGTCTCCTGAGGGTCTCTGGGTCTCTGTCAATGTAGGTCACATACCACCCCTTTTCTGTCTCATCCACAACACAATGACCCTCCCGTCCCAGCCACTTTACAAAATCTGTGAGCGTTTCCCACTGTGTTGCATTCATGTGCACATGGTCACGGTCCTGAATGTATTCCTGGTAGACATTTGTTTGCATGTACACGTTTTGTACCAAACCTTCGCTTCAGCAGTCCCAGGTATCCCTCTAGAAACTCCTCCGAAAAACTGTCCAAGAAAGATTCAGGGTTATCAGCAAATAGAAGCAGCTGTCGCTGGTGACTCTCTGACATGGTGTGACACTTAAAGCCATTCTCATCACGGCACTGCTTCTGACACATCTGGCAGTACCAACGCAATTTCTGGAGCCCCTTGGCTTTCATACGATTGGCCAGGTCCTTAGGAGTTCCTTTCTCAGCCTTTCCCATCTTGCCTCTGATGATGCTCTTCTAATATTCAGAGTTGATGATGTCACATCTATACTCTGAAAGGTAGAGGTTAATTTACAGACTGACTACTCTATATTAAAAAGAATAAGTAAATAAATAAGTAAAATAAAAATAAATAAAAATACTTGAGAGCAGACAGAATGATGAAAGACAGACTCTTTGGAAAGTAATAAACTCCCTATATAGAGGTTTGAGTTTGCTAAATAAAACACCACTTTCTGATCCAGTAGTATTTTGCATGTGTTTTTTTGCTTTGCTTGAACAATGGTATGGAAATGGGAGATGATTTGTTATCTTCCATTTCTATATTCTCCTTGATCAGCTGATTATGTCTTACAACCAAGGACATTCCCAAAGTACTTGACACCAGGGGCAGAGCATTTGTAACCCTCCCCAAACCATGACCACCTCATCTCCTTGAGATAAATAACAAAAACTTGTTTATTGGTTGAAATCTTGAGTTATAAAAAAGATACATTTTCTTTTAATTTATTTGTTAATTAATTGTAATGTACAATTCATCTCTTTGCTTATATGTTTTAGATTTGAATAAAACTGATAATTACAGGATCTGGAGCCCTGATGCATGAAGCCCTCCATCCATGAGCCCTGATAAATTATACTCCCTCTACCTCCAAATATAATTCTGTCATATCCTGTGTGGTCTTAGTGAATGATAACAAGAAGAGATCTGAAGAGTAAGGAACTGAAACTAAAACCAAGATAATACTTTCCCTGACTGAAATGTGACTGGTAAAAGTCTAAAGACAAATTTCCTCTAATGAAATGGATTATGGATAAAAAGGCAAGTTGCAGACCTAAAAATAATAATAATAATAATAATAATAATAATGATAATAATAATAATAATAATAATAATAATAATAATAATAATAATAATAATAACAAGAACAACAATAATAATAATAATAATAATAATAATAATAATAATAATAATAATAATAATAATAATAATAATAATAATAATGATAATAATAATAATAATAGTAATAACAATAATACTCTAATTTTCTTTTCCTTGAAATTGTTTCCTGTTAAGCTAGGTCAATGTTTTTGACAGCTCTCCACCAGGCCCAGTCATGCACATCAATCATCCAACCACTGAGAACACAATCCAACTCCACTTAATGCTGATCCTAAGCCTAAAGTGTAGAGATGGCATCAGGAAGGGCATCCAGCCATAGAAACATGAGCCAGAATCAATAACAACAGCATTACTAAACATCAATAATAATGATAATAACTAAAACATATGCTGGAAAAATGGCAGAATAAGATGCATACCTGAACTATTATGGCACCCCTTGTCATTTGTCACCCTGGACAGACTTCCCCCTCCCCCCCTTCTACCAATCTGCCTTTGTATCCCCCTGCTTGTAACTCACATGTTCCTCATAACCTTCCAGAGCTCAGATATTCACAGATATTCATCACAAGATTTATAACCAAATTAAAGTAAGTGGTATGAGTGTGTCATGTATACATAATATTTAATTCCATTATGAATGATTGAAACTTGACACTGAACTATTTGTTTATAATTAGTAACAAATTAATCAAATCTTAGGTGATTATTATTTTATGCAACTCATATTATAGCATTTTCTGAAGATTGATGGGAAAGGTTTTTCACAATTATCATCAAGTATGTATTAATTAAAATCAACCAAAGGCTCATCTAACTCATGACTTTCTTAGCAGTACCAAATGCCCCTAAGCTTGAGAACCAATAAAAATTACAGAGATGCCTGTAGTGCAAGAAAAGCAGATGACTGAAGTAGTGGTGTATCTGAAACATTTGAGTGTGTGTGTGTGTGTGTGTTTTTACCTAGTTGTATTCATCTAGTTGTAGTTTATGGGAGGGGAGTAATCTCATAGTATCCTGTCTCTATATCTATCCAGTTTTGGTCTTAAAAGCATGGACAGTTACAGCATTGACAATGTCTTCACTGAGTTCATTCCATTTGTTCACACTTCTATGAGGAAAATTATACTTTTTGAAGTCTCTTCTACAGTTAACTTTCTTCAACTTCTTTCTATGTCCCCTTGTACTCTGTGTGTCTAAAGTTATAAAACATTCTTTGTCCACATTTCCCATACCATTTATCATTCTATAGATGTTTATTAAATCTCCTCTCTCTCTCTCTCTCTCTCTCTCTCTCTCTCTCTGTGTGTGTGTGTGTGTGTGTGTGTGTGTGTGTGTGTGTGTGTGTGTGTGTGTGTGTGTGTGTGTGTGTGTGTGTGTGTGTGTGTGTGTGTGTGTGTGTGTGTGTGTGTGTGTGTGTGTGTGTGTGTGTGTGTGTGTGTGTGTGTGTGTGTGTGTGTGTGTGTGTGTGTGTGTGTGTGTGTGTGTGTGTGTGTGTGTGTGTGTGTGTGTGTGTGTGTGTGTGTGTGTGTGTGTGTGTGTGTGTGTGTGTGTGTGTGTGTGTGTGTGTGTGTGTGTGTGTGTGTGTGTGTGTGTGTGTGTGTGTGTGTGTGTGTGTGTGTGTGTGTGTGTGTGTGTGTGTGTGTGTGTGTGTGTGTGTGTGTGTGTGTGTGTGTGTGTGTGTGTGTGTGTGTGTGTGTGTGTGTGTGTGTGTGTGTGTGTGTGTGTGTGTGTGTGTGTGTGTGTGTGTGTGTGTGTGTGTGTGTGTGTGTGTGTGTGTGTGTGTGTGTGTGTGTGTGTGTGTGTGTGTGTGTGTGTGTGTGTGTGTGTGTGTGTGTGTGTGTGTGTGTGTGTGTGTGTGTGTGTGTGTGTGTGTGTGTGTGTGTGTGTGTGTGTGTGTGTGTGTGTGTGTGTGTGTGTGTGTGTGTGTGTGTGTGTGTGTGTGTGTGTGTGTGTGTGTGTGTGTGTGTGTGTGTGTGTGTGTGTGTGTGTGTGTGTGTGTGTGTGTGTGTGTGTGTGTGTGTGTGTGTGTGTGTGTGTGTGTGTGTGTGTGTGTGTGTGTGTGTGTGTGTGTGTGTGTGTGTGTGTGTGTGTGTGTGTGTGTGTGTGTGTGTGTGTGTGTGTGTGTGTGTGTGTGTGTGTGTGTGTGTGTGTGTGTGTGTGTGTGTGTGTGTGTGTGTGTGTGTGTGTGTGTGTGTGTGTGTGTGTGTGTGTGTGTGTGTGTGTGTGTGTGTGTGTGTGTGTGTGTGTGTGTGTGTGTGTGTGTGTGTGTGTGTGTGTGTGTGTGTGTGTGTGTGTGGTGTGTGTGTGTGTGTGTGTGTGTGTGTGTGTGTGTGTGTGTGTGTGTGTGTGTGTGTGTGTGTGTGTGTGTGTGTGTGTGTGTGTGTGTGTGTGTGTGTGTGTGTGTGTGTGTGTGTGTGTGTGTGTGTGTGTGTGTGTGTGTGTGTGTGTGTGTGTGTGTGTGTGTGTGTGTGTGTGTGTGTGTGTGTGTGTGTGTGTGTGTGTGTGTGTGTGTGTGTGTGTGTGTGTGTGTGTGTGTGTGTGTGTGTGTGTGTGTGTGTGTGTGTGTGTGTGTGTGTGTGTGTGTGTGTGTGTGTGTGTGTGTGTGTGTGTGTGTGTGTGTGTGTGTGTGTGTGTGTGTGTGTGTGTGTGTGTGTGTGTGTGTGTGTGTGTGTGTGTGTGTGTGTGTGTGTGTGTGTGTGTGTGTGTGTGTGTGTGTGTGTGTGTGTGTGTGTGTGTGTGTGTGTGTGTGTGTGTGTGTGTGTGTGTGTGTGTGTGTGTGTGTGTGTGTGTGTGTGTGTGTGTGTGTGTGTGTGTGTGTGTGTGTGTGTGTGTGTGTGTGTGTGTGTGTGTGTGTGTGTGTGTGTGTGTGTGTGTGTGTGTGTGTGTGTGTGTGTGTGTGTGTGTGTGTGTGTGTGTGTGTGTGTGTGTGTGTGTGTGTGTGTGTGTGTGTGTGTGTGTGTGTGTGTGTGTGTGTGTGTGTGTGTGTGTGTGTGTGTGTGTGTGTGTGTGTGTGTGTGTGTGTGTGTGTGTGTGTGTGTGTGTGTGTGTGTGTGTGTGTGGTGTGTGTGTGTGTGTGTGTGTGTGTGTGTGTGTGTGTGTGTGTGTGTGTGTGTGTGTGTGTGTGTTTTGGTTTCACATGGTGCAATTTTGAAGCGATGTCCCTATTAAGAAGTCATAATGTCAAGTTAGATTTAGTTTTGAAATGTCTTTCATGGTTACATGAAAAGACTGAACAAGGCCAAGACACAAATGGGGAGCAGTTAGTCATATAAATTTAGAAGGGAAGGGGAGGACCAGTGCCACCCCAATAAAGAGAAATGTGTGCTTAGACTTAATTTTGAAATGCTCCTCTCTGTCAACTGGCCCAGAAACAGACAGCATACTGCAACTGACATGACTCTGAGGGAGTCCATTTTTACTAATAGTATTTGCTTTCCCTACCCTAAAACCCTGAAGCTTTCCTAGCAAGTCTCCAAGCTTGAGTAATGAGAGAGAGAGAGAGAGAGAGAGAGAGAGAGAGAGAGAGAGAGAGAGAGAGAGAGAGAGAGAGAGAGAGAGAGAGAGAGAGAGAGAGAGAGAGAGGAGAGAGAGAGAGAGAGAGAGAGAGAGAGAGAGAGAGAGAGAGAGAGAGAGAGAACTTTATGAATCTGCAGATTTAGTATATTTATGCTAAATAAAAGAAAAAAGAAAAAATAGATGTAGTTAGATGGGTGAAATGAAAAATGGAAAGATGGAAGCATGATAAAAACTTGAAGGATTGGCAAAGAATAGGAGTGAAAGAGATCAAACGGAGAGGAGCTGGCTCAGGCAGATGAAAAATAGGAATAGAAAACAAATTGACCCTTAGATGATACTGGAGGAGAACAGACTAGAGGTAGAGGCAAGGAACAGAGACCGTCAAACACTTCATGGTAGCAGCCATACCTCCCTTTGCTCCTTAACACTTTTCACAGATTCCCTCAAAGCCCTCCCAACTCATCTAATGCCACTCCCCGAGTCACACCACTCTCTCTGCCTCCAAATCCACCACCTGCTAAACCAACTGTCTACCACAAATATTGACATCCTCCTTCAATGGGTCCCCTCCCATATCAGCATTGTGGGAAACACCATGGCCGATAGAGCAGCAAACGAGGCCCACTCCCACCCCTCTCCCATAGACCTTCCCCACAGACCAAGCTGACTAGTAGACCTCATGGGTTGTTCCCAAGACCCCAGCCTGGCCTTCAAGACACTCAAGCACACCAGGTTCTTTCTCCAGAAGACTGGACAGCTCACCAGAATCTAACCAGATAACCTATCTCCTACCAGCACCTTCAGGGCACCACAGCCTGCAAGGCCCCCAAATCCCCAACAAAAATATGAAAAAGAACACTTCATGGTATAATGTGGCAGGTATAAAGAACAGAGACAAACTGAGTACATAATACTTGTATTAATAGCAGCAGATTAATGACATAGAAGGCTGGAGGAAGAAGTTGTGGGTATAAGGACTGCACAAGACAGACAAAGCAGAATGTAGGAATATAACAGAAAACTTCAAAATAGTTCTTGAGCAGGCATGGCTGAAATCTCTACAAGGACAAAGTGAGTGAAAAAAAAGTACTAAGTGACTATATTATGAGAGTAACTGTTATTCTGTGTAAGGTCCACTCCTGCCACATTTAATAAAGGTCATGGTAAATCTTACCAATAGCGGCTCCCTCTGTATTCTATTCCCACCCCTCTCCAGGAGTAGTAAACTTGGGGACCTGGTGGGAAAGCAGGGATTTAGGGTGGGGAATGCCAAAATAGGCCAAATTTGGTAAAACAATAAAAGTCTAAGAGGAAAACACCACATTTGGAAGAAAAACCTAAAAAGTAGTCAACAAACAAGGAATATTGCCCCCCCACACTAACCTAACCTAAACTAGCCTCCATACCCTGGATACCTCTTAAGGACTTTAACCTAACCTAAACTAGCTGGGGAGCTTCGTCCCCCATGGACTCCCCTTAAGGATTCTAACCTAAATTAACCTAACATTACCTAACCTAACTGAATCTAACATAATCAAACTGAACCTAAACTAGCTGCTGGATCCCTATTATGGACATTAATCTAACCTAATAGTACACCAACACACCACACTAACAAGAATGATTTGGAAGTACTCACAAAATTAAGATGTACAGATCCTGGGGTTCCCCACTGTAGCGCAGGAAAAAGTCAAGTAGACCCAAATCGCAATCCAAGCACCTGTCTGATGCCATGGCAAAGAAAGAACTGATGTGGCAGCTCCCTTGCTGCCTTTCATACCCTCATGGAGGACTACACAAGGACTAATTCCAAACTACACAGGCCAATTGAATTAGTGGCACTATGTGCAATACAAATGTGTCATGCATAAAGCTTTATTTGACTGCATATTAATATAATGGGTAGTCTGTTGACCTGATTTTATTTGACTATCCTTAGGCTTTTTATGTTGTTAACCATGATATGATTTTGCTGGACAAATTGCCACACCTGAGAATAGCAGACAAAGTTTCACTCTAGATTAAAGATTCTTTTACAGATAGGGTAATGAATGTAGTAGTGACCCACACTGAGAGTGTGCAATGGTGTACTTCAGGGGTCTATTTTGGGTCCCTACTTTTCTTACCATACATATTTATTTTATCAGTATCATTAGAGATTCTACCAAGATATTTGCTACTGACTTTAAGTTATATATCACTATCAAAGCAGTTACAAAAGAGGATGTACTGAGTGCAGTGTGGTCCTGCCAGAGGGGCATAAACACTCCTTCAGGTGTCAGAATCTTGGGGACTCACTTAATTCCTCAAAATGTAAAGCTTCAAGATTTATTAGAAATCAGGCTTTTTGGGCTGTGCTGGGCCAGGATGCTGGTTACCATATCAATAATATGCCTCTCCCATTTAAAATTTTTGTTATGGACCTGGGTATGTGTATTAATGATAAACTAAAATTTCATTAACAGGTATCCAATACAATACATAAAGCAGGTGGAGTAGCAACCAGTATTCTTAACTACATTTAATCATGATCACTCCTTCATGGTTCCTCTTTTCACCACCCATATATGTCCGTTAATGGATTTTTTTTATTTTTTATGTAGGGGGGACACTGGCCAAGGGCAACAAAAATCCAATAAAAAAAAAAAAAAATGCCCACTGAAATGCCAGTCCCATAAAAGGGTCCAAAGCGGTAGTCAAAAACTGAAAGATAAATGTCTTGAAACCTCCCTCTTGAAGGAATTCAAGTCATAGGAAGGTGGAAATACAGAAGCAGGCAGGGAGTTCCAGAGTTTACCAGAGAAAGTGATGAATGATTGAGAATACTGGTTAACTCTTGCGTTAGAGAGGTGGACAGAATAGGGGTGAAAGAAGAAAGTCTTGTGCAGCGAGGCTGCAGGAGGAGGGGAGGCATGCAGTTAGCAAGATCAGAAGAGCAGTTAGCATGAAAATAGCGGTAGAAGACAGCTAGAGATGCAACACTGCGGTGATGAGAGAGAGGCTGAAGGCAGTCAGAGGAGAGGAGTTGATGAGACAAAAAGCTTTTGATTCTACCCTGTCTAGAAGAGCAGTATGAGTGGAACCCCCCAAGACATGTGAAGCATACTCCATACATGGACGTATAAGGCCCTTGAACAGAGTTAGCAGCTGGGGGGGGTCAGAAAAACATGCGGAGACGTCTCAGAATGCCTAACTTCAAGCAAGCCTCATCAGCATAAACTTAAAATTTGTGATGCGGCGCAACACGAATCACGTCACTGTAACGTAACCATGCCTGACAAAACAAAACCACTACACACGTACTGTGTGTACAGAGAATATTCACCACCATATGCATAATTTAGCTGATCCATGAGGAGCTGCTGTTGGTAACATTAACCAAGGACGATAGTGGCGCGGGGCGCGGAGAGGGCACCACGCCCTATAAGAGGTGCAGAGCAGAGGTCACAAGAAACAGATTAGCACAAAGTGTCTGGCTTTGAACATTTCCTTGGTCCTCGTCTTGGTGAGATTTGTTGCCTTTGTTCTGCATCTGCCATTGGTCATCCGTTCATTTAGTAATTATTTCTTACAAGTTCCAACGACATACATGTGATGGGAGATGCATCAGTACGTGACTGGTGAGGAAAATTCCCACCAACTCAGCCAGAGTTATTATGCTGTCCTCACTTCAACACCTCTCCGTTGCCTATTAGGTTGAATTCTGTCTGAAAGAAATATTACAGCCAATCAAATTATATGTTTACCTAACTGGGTGAAGCAAGAAGCGTTGGTGCTCCGAACTTGCAGTGTTGATGATTGCATTCTTCGCACGGGCTCACTAAACACCACCATGTTCACCTGTGTATCCTTACCAGTATGGAAATAGATACGTGCTCACCTGTGCATGCTTTAAATACGTGCTTACCTGTGTATGCTTTTAGATACGTATTTACTTGTGCGTGCTTACCCATAAAAAATAGCAGTGTTTACATGTGCATACTCACCTATATAGAAATAGATACGTGCTTACCTGTGCATGCTTACCCGTACAAAAAAAAATAAATAAATAAATAAATAAATATATAAATAAATAAATATATATATATATATATATATATATATATATATATATATATATATATATATATATATATATATATATATATATATATATATATATATATATATATATATATATATATATATATATATATATATATATATATATATATACTTACCTTTCTAGAAACAGATGCGTGTTTATGCACTTATATGAGCATGCTTCCCTGTACATGCATAGCCACGTTCCTACCTGTGCCTGTAGAAATGGATACCTACCCATATAGAAATACCCATATAAAAATATACATCTGCTTACCTGTGCATGCTTACCCATTCAGAAATATAAGCACGTTTACTTGTACATGCTTATTCATGAAAAAAAATGAATAAATAAAATAAGATACAAGCTTACCTATATAGAAATAGATACGGGCTTACCTGTGCTATGCGCGCTTATTTGTGCATGCGCATGCTTATCCATACAGACAGATACATATATGTAGACATTGTACCTACTGAGTTATAAAGGAAGTAGAATTTACTTATGATTTAGTTTTGTATAACTATTACTTCCTCCGTAGTTTCTTTTAACCAATTTTAGTGAAAAATAATATATTATGTCAATTTACCGGAATTTTCTATTGGTATCTGAAAGTATTATTATTATTGTTATTATTATTGCTTATTGTTATTGTTATTATTTTCATTATTATTATTATTATTATATTATTATTATTATCATCATTATCATCATCATCATCATCACCATCATCACTTTTATTACTATTATATAATACAATAATAATAATAATAATAATAATAATAATAATAATAATAATAATAATAATAATAATAATAATTATAATAATAATAATAATGATAATAATAATAACAATAATAATAATCGCTTCAGCAATGGGATGAACAAAGATGTACCACACTTGCTTCATGCATGTAATCATTGCAAAAGGAGATGGCATTTTAAAATATTTCATTTTCTCTGCTTTTGAAAAACCACATTTTTTTAGGAGGGTCAGAATTAATGAGTGTGATCTTCTGAAATCCTGGAAATATAACAATAACCCAATAAAAAATAATCTTTCCTTTTCTTCATACCACCAGGCCAGAGAGAGAGAGAGAGAGAGAGAGAGAGAGAGAGAGAGAAACTTTAGAGAGGAGCAGAGAGTGAGTCAATTTCCCTCTGACAAGACAACAGGTGACTGACATTTGTTTGTGGTCCTCACTTCACCTGCCTGTCTGTTCAGTTCAAATGTGCCAGACAGTTCATATGTTGGCATTATAGGGATAATCATTTGCTATGATTAGTATCTTTGCTGGACTCTAAGCCATATATTTACAGTGAAGTAAGGGGACTCCATTCAACACTAATGCATAGAGAATTTGAGGTAAATATGTCTGTAAAAAAATAAAAGCAGTTTCGCCTCGTCTGATCAATTATCTCCTGATGCAGAACTCCACATATCATCTCTCATTATCTGTGCAGCATATATTTTTTTAAATGGAGTAATGGTTCATTAATGTGGTGATGAGACTTTAGTCACAACTAACAGACAAACAGATCAGTCTTATATACACTCTACACAACACTGATGATTGTACTAAACAAATTGTAAAGGGAGACAACAGTGTTTCAAAAGAAATGTGTGTTGTCCAAGCACTCATGTGATAAGGTCTGTCACCAAAGTCAATATATAGTTTCCACATATTTTATGCAAGTGCAGTCATAGGCAACACAAGAAGAAAAAGTTAATTTGAGTCATGATGTTCACAGCTGTAGTCTCAGGTGTCTACTAAACAACCATTTTAGACCAGTCTATAATGACAAGAAGGTGACCCCAACGAGTATTTATTTTCACTTCTCCACCTTATAATTTGAGTTCTATGGGCTACTGATGCTGCCAGGTGTTAACCATGCCATCTGTTACCTTTACAAAGGCTCTCATCATGAAGATGAAGCCAAAGAGAAGCATGGCACATTGTAAACTGAATAACAACAAAAGCACACATAAACCAAAGCCAATAATAACTATGACAAAGACCAAGCTGAACAACTGATTGGGTACACAAACCAAACTGAAGAGTAACTAACACAAACCAAACTAGTAAATGAAAACAGTAATTAATCCTTTTTAGAATGAATGATTATTTTGCCATTATATAATCCCACCAGCTTCAGGGCACTGAAATGTCAGGGTCTACATCAAAGACATTAAAATTCATAATGCATTCATTTGTTGTAATAAGGTATATGTTGAAGTCTATGAACCTGCAAGTAGCCTGTTGGTGTAGTATGTCAATTCGCAACTAAAAGGTCTTAGGTTCATAACCTAGGCTAGATGGAAACAAGGTTTTCATTTTTTTTTTCCATGCACATGGTTGTTTACCTATAATAAATAAGTGTTAGAAATAATTTTGAGTTGTGACAATGCTCTCTGCTTGCATCTAATGCTCTCTTTAATCTGTGCATCCATCTCATAAACCTCTCACATTAGATCCATTTGCCTCACCCATTCATTATTCCATTCTCTTTGTATGCCTAAATCATCAGAAAATTTCTTACTCAGTTTGAACGTCAACTTTTCTTGAACACCAACTTTCCTTCCTACTTTCTAATTTTCACTCACAGAAGTTCCTTGGATACCTCACTTTCATTACATTAAGAATCTTATGCTCCTGGTTCTGTGTTTCAGTCACATGCAATAGTGTTGGTATCACTTCTTAATACAACCTTAATTGTGCTTTATTGTATCAATAAATATGATTTGTAACTAAACATTTTCTATTCCTCCCTAAGACTATTCTTGTCACTTATTCTAAACTTTGCCTCTACATCTATTCTTTATTCTCATCAGCAATCTTACAGGAGTTTTTGTCCTTAAGCAACTTCATTCAAAACTGCACTCCTCATACTGCTTCCCCTTCTTTACTTCATTACTTTACACAACTCTCCATTTCCAAGTCAATTTTCACACACTATTCAAAGCTCCACTATCAGCTGATTCAGATTCCACTCCTCTACCAGCATTCAAACCTCTACCTAACTTTCTCCCCATTCATCACCCTTTACAAGACCATCCACATAAACACTGAACAACCAAGGAGACATCACACATCCCTGCTACAATCCCATTCAAGCAACAGTTAACACAGGTTTCTTCCAACTGTGTGAAATAATATACATACAAATTCATAAGAAATTTATTTTTTGTAATAAAGGATATTCTCAAGAACACTTGATACTCTATGTCTATTACCATAAATTAACAATTATAAAAGTTCATAATGCAGCTAAATGCTGTAATCACCCAGTACAGTTAAAATTATTGTTGTGGCATCAAACAAAGCAGTCAAATGAAATAGTCAAGGGATAGTTAGCCATTACCAACTCAGAAACTGAGAGACCCAAAGAATCTAAGGAGTGCAGCGACCTACAAATCTTGGATACAGAGTAGCTTCCCGGATGTGGTAGCGATTGGCCAGCCAGCAGAGGAACCTCTCAAGACCAAGGCCATATCCACCATGGGGTGTAGTACCATACAGCCGCTGGAATATAAAAAGTAACACCTTAATGAATGTAATCACTATTGTAATAGTAATGCAAATAATATGGATACAGGCTTGATAAAGAGGAAAGAGAAGGATGGTGAGTGAAACTTAGTGTATGTAGATTTTCTTTCTATAAATACAGAGAAAGTTCACAGACAAGACCAGTTAAGTTCCATTTGATATAGTCATACAATGCATTTTTGTATAACAAAACATGTAGGTAATAGTAAAACACTTGTTCAGTTCTTTGATCCCATCTAAATACTTTCACCTATCTCTATCAAAACATTCCGTTTTTGGTTGTTGAAGCACTTGGCCTCTATCAACACCTCTTTCACACTTGTAATCCTTTACCTTATCCTTAAATCTTCCAAGTAACCTTCCTCACCTATCAATACCTTCAACTTCACTCATATGCACCTTTTTTTACAAATGGGTTACTCTTCATCCTCTCAAAAGGACCATGCCATCTAAGTGTTTTTTTTTTCATTCATTCCACCACTCGACAATTTACATCATTCACATAGATGCTCCTACCACATCTCTTGTACACTCTTCTACTGCTCTCAGCCTCCCATCTTGTCACTCCACATGTCCCTCTCAGATAAATCATTTCCATAGCACTCTCTCAATTGTTGTGCCCTATTTCACAGGCAGGTCTCTAATCCACATCAATATTGGTAGAAGAATACCATTCTGTTACCACCAAGTGGGTGAAAGAAGTTGTTGTTGTGCAAGCGAGTCTGTTAATGAGAAAGGAAAGGACCTGGAGGTCAGGGCGAGGACCAAGATGAGGCCTAAGTCAGCAAATTCCTTGTGTGTTGATGTAAGGAGATGAAGGATGCTTGTTATGACATGAGGCTAAGATGAGTCCGGCCTTATCACCATCACTAATGGATAATGATGGACAGGGTAGAAACCCAGGCAGTAACTGAGGACAATAGGGACATTTTGCTGAGGACACTCGTGCAGGGAGGATGTGTGTTGCTGCTGAGACAGAAGTAGATAGACCTATTTAGAATACCTGTCAGAAAGGGCGTGCGTGTTACTTAATGATTACCCCAAGACTCAAACGCATTTTGATTGGATTCAATAAATGATTTGCCATCTGCTGGCGGTAATACATTCCTTAAACCTCTCTTTTCATCCATAGATATTTTCTCCTTTCTTAACTGTTATAAATGATCCTATGACCTGCCTACTTCTTCATAACTTGCTAATTTCACCCTCCAACTCACCATGCTTACCTAGCATTGTTTCCAGATACAACTCACTCTCCTCCTCCATTCCCTCTTCCCCCATTATCAACTCACCTTCCTACATGTGGCACACTCATCCTGTAAGATATCCCAAAGTCACACAACTCCATTTTTTTCTTCTCAAACACCATCACCTTACTTTTCTCAACATTCACCTTCAGTTTCCATCTCACACACACCCTATGGAAATAATCTATCACTCTCTAAAGTTGCCTTTCACTCCCTGCTAGTAAGGCAGTGTCATCAGCAAACAGACATGCTACTAGTTCATCCCACTCCATTCTGTTTCAGCAATGCACCATCATTTTCTACTTGAGGTTTCATCTCCCTTATAGACATTAATGATTATATAAGAGAGACATCACATATCCTTGCCTCATACTATCCAAGGTCTTCTTCCATCCTCACACTTGCACTTACATCCTCATAGAAAGCCTTGATTCCTTCCAACTGGCCTCCTGTAACCTAAATTTTAGGCACATCCCAAACAGCATTTCTATCCACCCTATCATATGCTTTCTCTATGTCCATGAACAGTGCATACAACTTTTCATCCTTTCTTAAGTATTCATCTATTATCATTCTGATTGCTAAAATCTGATCCGCCCAACCTTTTCCTTTCCTGAAGCCTTGTGTTCCTCACTGACCTTCACATCAGACACTGTAATTATTGTATAATAGTGAATCATAATAAAAAGGAACTTGAAAGAAGAAATAGCATATAAATACCCAAGACTGCTTGGGGGAATACTGGTGACTGTTGGTGGCTGCCACGGTAGCCACTCACTAACACCACACTACACTGGACAACCTTGCCTAAGAACATTTAGGGTCCTCTAATTATCATATTTCTAATAATTTTAGAATTGTCTAGGTGTTTATAATGTAGCAAGAATAGTAGAGGAAAATGTTTTTAGAGTGCAGGTTGTTACTGCTTTCAGTTACTGAGACACACACACACACACACACACAAAAAAAAAAAAAAAAAAAAAAAAAAAAAAAAAAAAAAAAAAAAAACATGGGGATGGTCAGCAACAAGTTTGCAGTGCCCCTCTATCTCCCTATGAGAATGACTGCAGCAGCAGAGGTCTACTGTCTACTACATTAATCACCTCATCCATAACTTCTTAATCAACCATTAACTTCCTCAGATTGGTTGGAGATACTTTTTGAAATGACTTCAAATATGTGCATATTTATGTACAAATATGTCTTTGGACTATCAGGATACAGCTGGTTTATAAGTGATAGATAATGTCTCTAGTTATGCAATTGGCTGATCAGCTTTATATCAGTCTACTTGCTAGTGGCTTGTCAAAAAAAAAAAATTTTAACAGGCTCAGCCATGACAATTAGTTATTGTTAAAACTAAAATAAATGTATTGTAAATAAATAAAGTAACTAACCTGGTCAGTGTACCAGTAATAGGGTTTTGGGTCAAGACCAGCTCCCTTGTATGCCTCCATGAGCTCTTGGTGATCATGCATCCTCATGGAGCCTCCAACAATCTCCCCAACATTAGGCATCAGAAGATCAACCTGCAGATTAATTGCATGAGTATCTGCAGAAAACAAGCATATGCAAATGCAAACCTATGCTATCCAGTGCATCATTACCATCTGGGATTCATGTGTTTTGGTACATGTTGAAATGAGTGGTGTAAAGGAGATGAATGAGAGGATGATAGATAGGGTGATCCTGGTGACTACTGATAACTGTGTGTAATCTGAATCAGTTACTGTTGCAGGTGATGATGCACTGATGACTGATTCAGAAGGACTGAGACAAGTGGTAAACGAATGTGAGTGTGTGTAATGTATAAAAAGAAATTTGAAAATTAATGAGGGTAAAAGTATGGCAAGAAAGTATATATGGATGGTAGATGCTAGGATGAATGTAATTTTTAAAGTTCAGACAACTTCAAATAATTTAGTCAAATAATTTGGTCATTTGAAAAGATATACTGTTAACTTTTCTAGGTCAAAAGTTGTTGTGGAAGAAGGAAAATATGTATATTTAGTTTAGTGGGAATGAAGAACTGAAGATGAGGGGATAGATTAAAAGACTTTAATTATAGGTTCCTTGGAATGGATGCTAGGGGAAGGTTGTACTGGTACTGACAGCACTGTATGGCAATGAAATACAAAACATGGCAGCAGGAGAGAGAATGAAATGAATATATTGGGGATAGTATGTAGAATGTATGGAGTTAGTAAGAAACAATGATACATGAAGAACTGGTGATCAAGAGTTGGCTGATCTAGCAATGAACGTGACCTCACTGAACGTTTCCCTTTGTGTCTCACAACACAAGGGGACAGTCACAGCCTGTCCTCTAAAGACAACTCTCTTCCTCCACACAAAACTACAAGCACCTAATAACACACACACCCTACACTCAAAAATTTCAAAATTATCATGGCGACTCCTACACCAGCCTCGGAGTCCCCATCTGGGGAGGGGACCATAAATGTCCCCAGGTCGGACTGCCTTTCTGTCAACGACCCTAAGTGTCTTGACACCCCCCCTCAACTTTTTCTTCATTAACTTCTGCAACATTCGCAGTCTAAGATCTAATTTTCAATCTGTAGAACACCATCTCTCCTCTTCTAAACCTCATCTTCTTTTCCTCACTGAAATTCAGGTGTCTGAGGCAACTGATAGTAGCCCCTTTTCTGTTCCCTCCTACTTTCTCTATCCTCATTTTCAATCCAAAGCTGGATGTTGCGTTTATGTACGCAATGACTTAACCTGCTCTCGTGCCCACGCTCTTGAATCTTCCGAGTTTTCCACCATCTGGCTATGACTACAGAGTCACTCTCAAACTAAATTTATCTGTGCTGTATACCTCTCACCTAACTCCTCTGACTATAAGAAATTCTTTGACTACTTAACTTCCAAAGTGGAGCACATTCTGACCCTCTTCCCTTTTGCAGAGATCTCCATTCTTGGAGACTTCAATGTTCACCACCAGCTTTGGCTTTCCTCTCCCTTCACTGACCATCCTGGTGAACTAGCCTTCGACTTTGCTATCCTCCATGACCTAGAGCAATTAGTACAACACCCTACTCGTATTCCTGACCGTCTTGGAGATATGCCCAACATTCTTGACCTTTTCCTGACCCCTAATCCTTCTACTTATGCTGCCACCCTTTCTTCTTTTTTCTTCTTCTTTCTTCTTGGGCTCCTCTGATCACAATCTCTTATCTGTATCTTGTCCTATCGGTCCATTCCCTCCTCAGGATCCCCTCAAGTGAAGGTGCTTCTAGCATTTTGCCTCTGCCAGTTGGGGGGACCTGAGGAGGTATTCTGCTGATTTCCCTTGGAATGACTACTGCTTCTGTGTCAGAGACCTGTCTTTGTGTGCTGAGCGCATAACAGAGGTGATAGTGTCTAGCATGGAGGCGTACATTCCTCACTCTTTTTCTCGACCTAAACCTTCCAAACCTTAGTTTAACACAGCTTGTTCTCATGCTATACATGATAGAGAGGTGGCCCACAAAAGGTACTTAAGCCTTCCATCACCAGAATCTCATGCACTTTATATTTCTGCCCGAAACCATGCCAAGTCTGTTCTCCACCTAGCCAAAAACTCCTTCATTAACAGAAAGTGTCAAAACCTTTCAAGATCTAACTCCCCTTGTGACTTCTGGCATCTAGCCAAAAATATCTCCAATAACTTTGCTTCTTCTTCTTTCCCTCCTTTATTTCAACCAGATGGTACCACTGCTATCACATCTATTTCTAAAGCTGAACTCTTCGCTCAAACCTTTGCTAAAAACCCAACCTTGGACAATTCTGGGCTTGTTCCTCCCTCTCCTCCACCCTCTGACTACTTCATGCTACCTATTAAAATTCTTCGCAATGATGTTTTCCATGCCCTTGCTGGCCTAAACCCTCAGAAGGCTTATGGACCTGATGGGATCCCTCCTATTGTTCTCCGAAACTGTGCCTCCGTGCTTGCACCTTGCCTAGTCAAACTCTTTCAGCTCTGTCTGTCAACATCTACTTTTCCTTCTTGCTGGAAGTTTGCCTACATTCAGCCTGTTCCTAAAAAGGATGACCGTTCTAATCCCTCAAACTACTGTCCTATTGCTTTAATTTCCTGCCTATCTAAAGTTTTTGAATCTACCCTCAACAGGAAGATTCTTAAACATCTATCACTTCACAACCTTCTATCTGATCGCCAGTATGGGTTTCGTCAAGGCAGCTCTACTGGTGATCTTCTGGCTTTCCTTACTGAGTCTTGGTCATCCTCTTTTAGAGATTTTGGTGAAACTTTTGCTGTTGCCTTGGACATATCTACAGCTTTTGATTGAGTCTGGCACAAAGCTTTGATTTCCAAACTACACTCCTATGGCTTCTATCCTTCTCTCTGTAACTTCATCTCAAGTTTCCTTTCTGACCGTTCTATTGCTGCTGTGGTAGACGGTCACTGTTCTTCTCCTAAATCTATTAACAGTGGTGTTCCTCAGGGTTCTGTCCTGTCACCCACTCTCTTCTTATTATTCATTAATGATCTTCTAAACCAAACTTCTTGTCCTATCCACTCCTACGCCGATGATACCACCCTGCACTTTTCCACGTCTTTTCATAGATGTCCAACCCTTCAGGAGGTAAACATTTCACACAGGGAAATAACAGAACACTTGACTTCTGATCTTTCTAAAATTTCTGATTGGGGCAGAGCAAACTTGTTATTGTTCAATGCCTCAAAAACTCAATCCCTCCATCTATCAACTCGACACAACCTTCCAGACAACTATCCCCTCTTCTTCAATGACACTCAACTGTCCCCCTCTTCTATACTGAACATCCTCGGTCTGTCCTTTACTCTTTACTTATAATCTGAACTGGAAACTTCACTTCTCATCTCTACCTAAACCAGCTTCTGTGAAGTTAGGCATTCTGAGACGTCTCCGTCAGTTTTTCTCACCCCCCAGCTGCTAACTCTGTACAAGGGCCTTATCCGTCCATGTATGGAGTATGCTTCACATGCCTGGGGGGGGTTCCACTCATAATGCTCTTCTAGACAGGGTGGAATCAAAAGCTTTTCATCTCATCAACTCCTCTCCTCTAACTGACTGTCTTCAGCTTCTCTCATCGCCGCAATGTTGCATCTCTAGCTGTCTTCTACCGCTATTTTCATCCTAACTGCATGCCTCCCCTCCTCCCGCGGCCTCACTGCACAAGACTTTCTTCTTTCTCTCACCCCTATTCTATCCACCTCTCTAATGCAATCGTTCATCCCTTTCTCTAGTAAACTCTGGAACTCCCTGCCTGCTTCTGTATTTCCACCTTCCTATGACTTGAATTCCTTCAAGAGGGAGGTTTCAAGACACCTATCCATCAGTTTTTGACTACTGCTTTGACCCTTTTATGGGACTGGCATTTCAGTGGGCATTTTTTTTTTACTGGATTTTTGTTGCCCTTGGCCAGTGTCCCTCCTACATAAAAAAAAAAAAAAAATTAAGTAGAGTGATAGGTGAAGACAGCTGGTTCTCATGTAAGAGTTAAAATTAAAACAGGAAAAAATGAATAAGCAAGAGGGATGTATATGATGCAGAAAATTGTTACATGTGAGAAAGATGAATGGCAAGCAGTTGAGAATACATACTAACTCAGATACAGTCCTGGAGCATCTAAATAAGTTTCATCTGCATCTGGCCTGATAAGCTGATCAGGTCAAATCCAGAAAAAGAATGGGTATATTATAGTGTAGGATGAGTAAACAATTCTAATTCACATTCCTGATGCAAAGGATGATTTACAACTCACTCTTGCCTCTGTGTTTGGTGAGGACTGGTCCTCCTACCTCAGAGACAGAGAGGCTAAGAAGTGGTTTGAACTTAGTTTTAATAAATGCTTGTGGATGTAATTGTAAGTGGAGTGTGTACAAGCAGGTGCCTTGTATGAGCTTGTATTCTCTGCAGGGCATGTTGGCCTTTTATACAAGACAAAATTTTAGATGAACTAACAGCATAAATTATTGTTTCCTGATCATTAATATAACATCATGCAATACAAGCTCATCAAGATATGTATATCATCACTTGTATATATAATCCTCATACAACACTTACTGCCTAGTATAGTATGGTAATGAGAATGATGATGATATTTGCCACTTCAACATAAAACAAACATCTTTTCTGATGTCAATCAATTCATCAAGAGAGAGAGAGAGAGAGAGAGAGAGAGAGAGAGAGAGAGAGAGAGAGAGAGAGAGAGAGAGAGAGAGAGAGAGAGAGAGAGAGAGAGAGAGAGAGAGAGAGAGAGAGTTAAAACACATACCGACTCTGTGAGGGAGTGGTCATCAGCACAGCGGGACATATAAAAAGCCTTGATGCCGGCTGGGAAAGAGTTCAGAAGAATGGGCTTGCCAATCTTGTCCGTCATTTTTCTCTCTGGCATTTCTGGGATGTCCTGGGAATAAAAATCCATTGTTAAATACAGGCAGACTTGTTTCTCCTTCACTGATCTTGTCTATGGGATTTTGGAAGCTGAGTACATTCAAATATCCTTGGTATCTTTGTATGAATGTGCAACTTTGTGTTACTGTTTAAGCTATCACTTCCAGAATATGTTTGGGTAAAATAAGCAATATACATTACTCACCTCACCAAACTCATAGAATGTTCCATCCTCCTTTGTAATGTCATGTTCTTTCAGGTACTTGATAGCATCTGCATAGGTCATTCTATAGAAGGGACGTGTTGGTGCCACAAACTCTGGGTGCAAGTCTTTCATGAGTTGACTTCCCACAGGATGTTTCATAACCCGGTCCACAACATCACACACCTGAAATGGTCATAGGCTGACTTGACTACTAATGCTAATCTCTCACCAGTTAAGTCCCATTCACACACTGGTGAATCTTGATAGCAACTCTGCTGTGACTTCATCAACGGCTACTATGCTGAGAATTGTGTTGGGACTCTCATGCTTGGTGAACATGGTGTGAACATGCTGCAAACGCACTGTGAATGAGCTGCTACTCCACTGTGAATGTGCTACGAATGCAGTGTGACTCATTGCTGCAGTATATATATATATATATATATATATATATATATATATATATATATATATATATATATATATATATATATATATATATATAAAGGAAATGTTTATAAGCCTTTTCATGTTTGTGTGAACTCTCCTTGTGTGCACACCATCAGGATGCGTTTATTGCACAATACTGCATCTAGTAATTTTAAAGTTTTATAACAATTTTTATCAAGTAATTACACCTCTGTAATGAAAGATCCCCTTCATCAGCACCTCTGCTTATACGCCCGCTACATTTACACGAAAAGTGCTCAGTACTGTCAGTTCATATTTTTCAGTCATGTTTTAATATGAGGAGGAAACACTGAAATCTTTCTTGTGAACTTTAAGAGCCATTCCACAAAACTCTTGACACATTAGGTTGTGTAACTTTGAAAGGAAATGAATAAAAGGTATAATTTAGTCAATAATCAAGTAAACATGCATTAATTAATCTTCTTGAATACTGCAAACTCTGTACTCTTTCGTCTGTAATGCATAAAACACATCTGCCACATCCTCTGTGTGGTGCAAATACAGATGCAGATATTTATTTCATCATAAATGCAGATGTCGATGTTTCATTTATCTGAACTGCAGATGTGGATGTTAAAAACTACACTGGTGTTCTGAGGATGTGGATACAGTCATCTGATACATCTCTAGAGAGTGTGTTTGGAGGGGAGGGGAGGGGAGGGGAGGGGAGGGGAGGGGAGGGAGAGAGAGAGAGAGAGAGAGAGAGAGAGAGAGAGAGAGAGAGAGAGAGAGAGAGAGAGAGAGAGAGAGAGAGAGAGAGAGAGAGAGAGAGAGAGAGAGAGAGAGAGAGAGAGAGAGAGAGAGAGAGAGAGAGATGCACAATCATCTTTGCAGGGAAGTATCAATCCAATGTCACCTGACCCTAGCACAAAGGTGTGAAAGGCATGTAGATGAGGTTGCTGCTATGGCGAATCAACAGCAACAGCAATGTGAATGTGGCAAATTTTCTGCAACACCAAATCTGTTGTGAAAGTGGTGACAGCACTGCAACAGTGCTCTGAAACCACTGCAGACGTGCTGCAACTCCCAGCTGTGGCAATTCCACTGCGAATGTTTAGAACAGTCCAAAACATTTCCCATTATCTGGCAAACGCATTGTGACTCAGCCCACTCTGGTGACCCTGCTGTGAGTCCATTGCAAACACATGGCAACTTCACTGCTAACTGGACACAGTAGAGTCGCAATGCATTTGCCATCCAAATTCACCAATGGGTGAATAGGGCTTTAACTTGCCCACTAAATCCTTTACATTATTCATTTACATATACTGTAAAGCTTTGTTATATGAAAGTTTTCATATATGAATTTGCTTATCTATGAATTGGAAAACCTAAATTTGTATAATGTAAACAAAAATCAAATTAAGTCAAATCCAAATCAGGTTATTCAATGTTTGTCCTTCCCATGCATCATAATGCAAAAATCTCCACTGTATACTGCCCTGTTTTTTCCATACTTAAAATTAGTACTAAATGAAGAACATTGCATTTTACAAAGTAACACAACAGTCCATTCCTACCAAGTGCATCAACTTTTCCTTGCTCCATGGGAATCCTTCAAACATCCAATAATCTCTTCATGCTGTCTTTCAACTCATATCCCGTTCATAGTCTTTCCCTTGGCCTTAAATCTTACACATTCAGTTACCAAATTCACAAATTTCTCTTCTTCCATCCTCTCAACAAAAGCAAATCCTTGCAACACCATGGTCTGATTGGCCATGACCTCTATCACCATTTCTCCTTCAATTCTGCCTCTTAGCTTTTTGTTAGTGGTACTGCCTCAATGCTGAGACTTCAGTGAAACTGTCTTACTAGGTTTATAAGCATGGTATGTTTCATCTAATTTCCTGAGTATGTGAAATTTCTTGAGTATGACTCCTAAAGTGGAACACATCCTAACTCACTTTTGGCATGTTGAAATCCCTATACTTAGATATTTCAAAATTCACCAACAGCTTTGGCAATCATAGCCTTTTACTAACCAATGGGTGAATAAGACTTCAGTTTTGCTATACAACACAACACAGATCCACTAATGTGAATTCCTTTTCTGAGAATGGCAATTTAGTGGACCTTCCCATCATTTCTTACATATTTGACTGCTATCCCTCAGTCAGTCAGTCACTCACTCACTCACTCACACACACACACACACACACACATATGTACAAATACAAGAAAAAATAAGAATAAATAAATAAATAAATAAATAAATAAATAAATAAATAAATAAATAAATAAATAGATAAATAAATGTAAATAAAAAATAAATAAAATGAAATAAAATAAAGTAAAATACTTTCCTAACATCATTCATGCTGAACATTATCTCTACATTTATTCCTCTACTCATAGCAGCATGTGACCTCAAATACTTAAATTAGTTTATGCTCTCAAGTAACATCATTCAAAACTACATTCATTCTCCTATAATCTAACTTAACCTCTTCATCAACTTTATTCATTACATTCACTTAATTTCCTTCTGCCACACTCTTTTGAATTCCTCTAGCAGCTGTCTCAATCTCTGCCCTAAAGCAGCATTCATACAGGCACAGTAAAATATGAAAACGTTATATAATTCTGTAACAAATGCAAGTAAACGAAGTGAATGTGATCAAAAGGAGAATGCCAAGGAAAATTGTCAATTGTTCTCTACACTGCCAATTTCAAAAATTCTAAAGTAATTGCAAATTTATGAAAGCTTGTGTCTATAAAATTTATCTTTAAGTCTGAACTTTGTTTTCCAGTATTTTCAGCAATTTTTCATATCCTTGTAAAATTCTACTTTAGGATTCCTTGTGAAAAACAAAACAACTGCAATACAGGATAAGACAATATAAAAAGTCAATTTGCTATTTCCTCACCAGATCCTCGATGCGATCAAGGAGATCGGAAAATTTAATGAAAGGACACTCGGCCTCAACATGGGTGTAGGAAGCAAGGTGGCGACGTGTCCTGGACTGTTCTGCTCTGTATGACTGTTCAATGCAGAACACATCACCAAAACTGAAAAGTGAAAAGAAAAAGATAACCAAATAAATAATAAGTAAATGAGAAAAAATAATAAATACAAAATACACAACCTGCCAACATTCTTCTTGAAGATAAGGTGCTAACTTCCATAACTCACAGGCATTCCTTCACATGTTGGCCCATAAGCCCCTGTAGAAGAGAACCAATCCTCATGAACCACACTGAGCCTGGGTCAGCTGCACATTATACCCATAACAGCCAACAGCTTCATAAATTTCATTATTTCACTCTCCCAATTATCAGTATCATTATTATTATTTTTTTTTTTTACTTTACAATGTTAAACATTGATACAAGAAATACACTGAATAACTATAACAATGGTATGAATAGTATCAATGACAGTGACTAATGGGTATTTTGATGGCTGATGTGTTGTACCAATTGGCAGCCTGTCCTCTCACATGAAGTTCTTAATTTACTAGATTAAGAAGAAAAAATAAGAGCTAATTTATACTGAGAAGTAACAGGCACAGTGTTCTGGTCAACTGCCATTGCTTTGTGTAATTTACCTTTTTACTTTTGTATGTCAAACAGGTGTATCTATACTAACAAAAATATCAACACCAAAGAGTCACTTGCTTCACATTCATAGTGTCAGGATATTTAATGCAGAGTTAGGGGAGGGGAGAGAGCAAGAGAGAGAGAGAGAGAGAGAGAGAGAGAGAGAGAGAGAGAGAGAGAGAGAGAGAGAGAGAGAGAGAGAGAGAGAGAGAGAGAGAGAGAGAGAGAGAGAGAGAGAGAGAGAGAGAGAGAGAGAGAGAGAGAGAGAGAGAGAGAATCATCAGGTATCCACTACAGCACAAATACAAACCTTGGAAGGCAAGTCTCTAGGTACAGTTGGCTGGACTGAGTCAGGTATGCTTTTTCTCCAAAGAAACTGAAATCAAAGAGTGTTGAGCCACCCTCACACTGTGTCTGTACCAGTGCGGGGGGAGAAACCCATTCATAGCCTCGATCAGTGTAGTGGTCCACAAACGCCTTCATCAAAATGGAACGCAGTCTTAATACCTGTAACAGTTTCAATAATGTTAAAACAATTTGTTATGTCTTGTAAGGGAAAAGGGATGAGATGTGGAGTAATGGAGAAGGTGAAACAGCAACTTGATTGGGTATGGTTGCCTGAGCCTAACAGTATGCATGAAAGTGAAATGACAAAAAAAAATTAAAAACATATTCAAAGTGTGAGAGAAGTCTCTGTGAAGTAGGAGAACAGTGTTGGAGTATGTGATAGATAAAAAGAAGTGACTGAGAAGACTGAGACATCTAAATATGAGGTGCATGGACATCTGCAAATAGAAACTTCTGCTCAGGTCACCACTTTCAAGAGTAGACTTTATTTACATTCTTATCTTTCCTCCTTATAAAGCAACACATGAGCAAAGCATTTTGATATTACATTATGTTTAATACCACTACCAATACACAATCTTCCTGCTTTACCTTGGAGCAGTTTTTCGCCTCTAAGCATAAGGTGGCGTTTGTCCAGCTGTACATCTGGGTTTGACAACTGGTTGATCTCTGCTTCTGCTCCTCCGGCAGGTGACCCACCCACCAACTCCCAGTAGTCTACCTGAAGCTCATGACCACCTGGTGCCTGACAAACAGATCACAAGTACATATATAAGTTGAGCATTTTCAAATCTGTAGCAAAGTCTATAAACAGACATCAGTCTGGAAGGCTCACATATGGGGAAGCTATGTATACTGTAGACATATGGCTGAAAGTCAGCAGTCAATTTATGGATGACTTTATTTGGTAGTACATACATTTTTCCTGCTGCCAGAAAAGGGTTAATACAAACAGAAGTTGTAGTGGTTGGATTTATTTATTTATTTATTATTTTTTTTTTTTGTGACATTTACATGTAGGCAAGAAAGCCTATGTTATGAGTAGGAGCTAGATTTGCCTATTGTGTGTGTGTGTGTGTGTGTGTGTGTGTGTGAGAGAGAGAGAGAGAGAGAGAGAGAGAGAGAGAGAGAGAGAGAGAGAGAGAGAGAGAGAGAGAGAGAGAGAGAGAGAGAGAGAGAGAGAGAGAGAGAGAGAGAGAGAGAGAGAGAGAGAGAAGAATGAGCAGGTGGAGATTTCTCCTATGGCCATCCCTTTGAGAGAAGCATAAATCAAACAGCCAAGAGACACCCACCTCCTTTCCTTCAGGCACCTCCTGCAGCAAGCCATACAGCACCACACTACTCTCTGTGTTGAGGATGACTGCTTCATAGGTCTGGCAGAGCCGGTCAGTCAACACACACTGCATGAAGCCAGTCCCATCGCGCAAGACAATAAACATCATGTTCTTGCCTGTACAGGAAATGAATGTGCTTGCATAATTCCAGCATTATCTCACCTTGTCTCAAACTTGAGCATTATCAAATACTCATTCTATTTCTCTTGAACATCTTGAAGAAGCTTCAAGTAAAGTTTACTTTACTTGAAGCTTACTGTATTACTATCACTCTTATTCATGCCACCTACTTTACATTCACTCCAAAGGAAATCATTGTTCTAATAGTGATAACAGATCCTCTGGCTGTTTGGAGTACTTGATAACAAGAAAACAGAAGTATTTTACAATAATCTCAAGATGACTCCTTACTTGTATGTCTCTCACTGAGTCCTACGCTTTTCATGTGTTTGTCTAGCTCACTCTTTGCTTGTTCACCAGTCTACCACTCTGACATCCTGTCTGTGTCTTTATTTACATGACTGTCTCTATTTCCCACTATCCTGTCTGTCTCTTTATGCCCTTCTCTCTCTCTCTCACCTTGCCTCCTTAGCCGATGGACCCAGCCAAACACCTTCACTCTCTGGTTGCGATGATCCTTACTGCTGCGGATCTTGATGCAGGTCGCAGCTGGCAGGCTCTTGTCCTCTGTTATGGTAATTTTCCTTGCCTCCTCTAGAGCCTTGGCTCTCTTCTCCTCATCCTCCTTCTCCTTCTGCAAGCGTGCCTCTAGTTTTTTGCATTCCTATAAGAGACAAGATTTAGCACTCTAAGGAACAAAAAAATTAGTCATATATGTCTTTCTGCCTGATAAAAATATGCCACCAAAGTTAAAAGTAATGAAGTTATCTAGATTAACTTTTCTGAAGATTCTGTAGATGCACTTCTGCTACATTCCAAAACAATGCACAAATAGTTACTCTAAGTAATGCTGCCTTAAGTTAAAGCTGTCTTTCTGCTCAAGCTCAACAAACTAATATAATTTGCATCTAAATCATCTATTTTCTGTAGTATGCATGGCCAATCTATTTACTTTGTCATCTATCTTGATACTAACAATGCCTCACATAAGAGACTTCAAGACAATGATCTAACTCCACATAAGATTTTGAAGTTTAAGAGCCATATACCTTTGTCATGCTACAATGGCAGGATAGTCAAATTAACTTAACTTGGCTTGAGTCATGATCACCTAAGCTCAATTACTAGTAAGTCATAATTCTTGAGTGTTGAGTCAGAGGTTCAATCCTCAGCCACTTCTTCTCATGCCTACACTTTTACATAGATTTCTCAATGTTTCAAAACATTTACTGGTCATTACAGTTTCTTTAGTTATATTTCTGGTTGTAAGAACAAACATAGAACAGTGATTGTGATGATGTGTCAACCTACATCAAGATATTCTAAGTATGTCAACCTATATCAAGATATTTGTAAGACACAACACATTTTATCACACTTACATCCTTCCATAGTTTTGTGAGCTTCTTCAACTGACTTTTTGCTATGACTGTGTACTTCTGAAATTATATAAATTAATTAGTTATATAAACACACAACTGAAAATATCTCATGAAGTTATTATGATGAATATTTGGTGTGATACTATACTACTCATGACACACAGCATTCATGGCTATTGAGTGCCTCATACTGACTCCTTTACAACAGTGATGCGCTTCTCAAGACAGATCCACATTAAAAAAACTATAACAAATGTAAGTTTCAACTATACACATTGAAAAATAAGCAATCTCTATCAGGCTGGGAATAGGTAGCAGTGTTCTTTCAACCCAACTGCCAAGTGTGCAGCCAGGAAGTATTGCCCCTATCATAAAATATATGTAGGTATATCTTGTGGTAAAGGTAAAAATGTGCAAATGCGCATAAACATATCATATATACTGTACATGTGTGTGTGTGTGTGTGTGTGTGTGTGTGTGTGTGTGTGTAATAAAACCTCACTATAATAATCCTGATATAGAATATCTGATATAACAAACCTAAATCTGATAAATAGGTATTACATTTAACACACTCTTGGTCATTATAAACAATGCTCATCACAATTGCAGTACAGGACATCCCTACTAGTAAAGACTAGATTTCATCATTATGGATGGCTGCAATAAGTACAAGGGAGATGAGTTGTTTGAGGTATGCTAATGGTTGGACTGTGGAGGAGAGCAGCAGTGGTTGTGGGGGTGCAGATGCATTTACACCCACAACTTGTTTCTTTATTCAGTTAATTTAATTCAAATAATCCCATGGTCAATGCAAACACACTAAATAAAATTCAATATCAATGAAGCTAGAAGCAGGAGAAGGGTTATGTGGCAACAGTCTCTACTGGCACAGCTGCTACTTCCCAGTCTGCACTGTGTTCCCATTAGTCTGTGCCTGCTTCAGTCTAGCCCAAAGCAGTGGGATATATGTAGCATCAAAACCCTTCACAGGTGCAGTGTTGGAGTGAGGGTGACATAGATACAGTAAACCTTAAGAGCGGAAGGAGGAAGGAGCCACGCATGAAGGAGATGGCAGCAGCAGGTAGAGGCAGTGCCAGACAATAACCACTCACAGGTTAGTGCTATACAGTCCATCCAGTCCAGACAATGACCACTCACAGGTTAGTGCTATACAATCCATCCAGTCCAGGATTCAACCTTGGATTTCTTGATCATGAGCCAACATGCTAGCCATTCAGATACATACAATACAATACAATACAATAATTACCAAAAGTCTTACTAGACAGGAATTTTATAATATTTTCTTAATACACACACACACACTAAAATGAGTTAGCAAAAAGTTTTCCATACAGTGAATCATAAAAATTAAAAGAGAAAGCAAAGTCGTTCGTGATCAAATATGCATCAATAAATAACAAAGTAAATAAACCAAAATTGTTGGTGGTCAAATTAACAATGCAAACTGACATGACCAACCACCTGAGCTGTAACCACATCTTGCTTGGTGAATACTGATGCCACACAGACATCATGTAATGGCTGGTACTTTACTGTCAGGCATCAGGTGAATGGTTCTGTGGCTACCCACAGTAAAACGCAAGAATGCTACACCATGAAGAAACGAAAAAACTTTGAATAACCTGAGGTAACCTGGCATGTGGCAACTTGAACTGACTGAGAATGCCGAGATCAGCAGTGGGGAAATCTTTTACTTCTGGCCCAAAACTTGCTATGTGGTTATACCAGCGTGCCAAGTGTGGATGGGACGGAAGGGTCAGGCCATTATGAGTGGGAGCCACATGTGCCAGCTGCCCATAAACCACTGAGTCAGCCTGGGAGGGTGTGTGGCCCCCTATGTAGCTGCACTGACCCAAGTGTTGGTCTAATGCCACCAAGGAAGGGGTGAGGTCTGTCTCTTGGATTACAGATCTTCCTCCCTCTCCCTCACCCTAAAAGAAAGGACCTTTCTAAGACAAACCATCCAAGAAAAATTGTCCTAGTACAAAAGCAGATACAGTGGAACCTCAGTTACCAAACACCTCCCTTTTTGAACAAAATTTTGAACTCATAATTGCTACAGTTACCATACCATAATTCAGTTCTCAAAGTGTGTATCTTCCTAGTTGTAATGTATTGTATTGTATTGTAGTGTGTATTTACCTAGTTGTGACATACAGGAGAGGAGCTAAGCTCATACTGTCCTGTCTCCGTAACTGTTTTTATCCAACTTTTCCTTAAAGTCATAAATATTTGTAGCACACACCACTTTCCCTTCCAGTCCACTCCATGCCTCTATGCTTCTATGAAGGAAGCTAAACTACTTTATGTCCCTTCTGCAGGTGGTTACTTTAAGTTTTCTTCCATGTCCTCTTGTTTCTCTTTCATTCATTAAAAGGAGATGTTCTCTATCTAGTTTTTCCATCCCACTCAGCAATCTCTACAATGCAATGAAGTCACCTCTCTCTCGTCTTTTTTCCAAGGTTGGGAGTTGCATTCTAGCTAGTCACTCCTCATATGACAAATCTTGCAATTCTGTTATCATCTTTGTTGCTGCTCTCTGCATTCCTTCCAACTTTCTTATGTGCTTTTTTCATGTGATGACCAAATTACTGTTGTGTATTCTAATCTTGGACGTATCATTGTGGTGGCTATTTTCCTCATCATTTCTATATCCAGATAAGCAAAGGCAACTCTTATGTTTCTTAGTAGGCTGAGAGTTTCATCTGTTATCTTGTTAATATGTTTTTCTGGTGATAAATTCTCTGAGAAAATCACTCCCAGATCTTTTTCTCTTGTTGTCTTATTGTTTCATTTCCCATCTTAAAGTTATAGCTACACCTTCAGTTACTTTTTCCAAATTCCATCTTTTTACACTTACCAGAGTTAAATTCCATTTGCCATCTGCTGCTCCACTCCCACACCTTGTCTATATTGCTTTGTAATTCTTCACAATCTTCCATTCCATTCCCTTCACTCTTCTCATAAGTTTTGCATCGTCAGAAAAAAGACTCACATAGTTGGATACATTCTCCACCATATCATTTATATACACCACAAACATTAACGGTGCCAACACTGACCCTTGGGGGACCCCATTTAATACTGAGCTCCACACTGATGTCTGGTCCCTAATTACTGTTCACATCTCTCTGTTTTTAAGAAAATCATCCATCTATTTCAGCATTTTTTCCATTTACACCACCTATCTTTTCCAGCTTCCACAGCAGTCTGTTATGCGGCACTTTATCAAAAGCTTTTCTTAAATCTAGATAAATACAGTCTGCCCAGCCATCTCTCTCTCTCCTGTATGATATCAATTGCTCTTGAATAATAGCATAATAAATTAGTGACACAAGATCTCCTTTTTCTAAAGCCAAATTGACAAGTGAGAATGTCCTTATCTTCCAAAAACTTGGTCCATTTGTTCTTTATTATCCTTTCACATATTCTTGCAACCACACTTGTCAGCAAAACCAGTCTATTATCTAGTGGGTCTTGTGTGTCTCCTCCTTTAAATATGGGTACGATGTTTGCCCTTTTCCAATCCTGTGGAACTATTCCTTCATTAATAGAGGTAAATATGATGGTATGTAATTTATCACTAAGCTGGTTACCGCATTCTTTAATTACTCATCCCGACTCTCCATCCAGTCCTGTGCCTTTCTCACTTCTAACGTTTTGATGATTTCATCAACTTCCTCTTTTGTTACTTGAAATTCCTCTATTTTTCCATTTTCAGGTGTCCACAATGGCCTTATAAATTCCTTTTCCTTTGTAAAAACTTCCTTAAAGTTCTTATTCATCACTTCTGCCATCTTTTTCGGGTTTTCATAAACCACTCTATCTACCATTAGCTTTCCTATACTCACTTTGCTTTTCAGTTTACCATTCACATATTTACAGAAGAATTTTGGCTCATGTTTATACCTGTCTATTATATCTTTTTCAAACTGTCTTTGTTCATCCCTCAGAATCTTCACATAATCATTCCTTACTTGTTTGTAATTATTCCACATGTTAATTCTTTTACTTTTCCTCCATTTTTTTCATATATCCTCTTTTGTCCTTCTTGCTGCTTCACATCTTTTATTAAACAACTCTTTTTTATCAGCTATTACTGTCTACTTTTAAGGCAAACTTTTTTTTCACCTTCTTTATATATTTTAAGAAATTCATCCCACTTCTCTGTAGCTCTGTAGCCTTATGGAATCTATCTCATCTCTCCTCTTGAAAAAACTTCACGTTATCAAAGTCTGCCTTACAATAGTTTAATCTCCCAGCATGGTGTTCTTCATTCCTTTGATTCTCTATTTCCTCATTTTTATTGAATTCTATGGTAGAGTGGTCACTTTTGGCTAACGGACACCCTATAAGAACATTCTCAATTCCTTCTGGTTCCTTACTAAATAACAGATCTAGTCTTGATGTTTCTCCATCTTTTCCAAACCTTGTATCTCCTTTTATCCATTGAGTTAATATTTTATCCATTGCCAGCTGTAATAATCAATTTCCCCAAGATGATTCTGTTCTCTCCGTGTGCCACTGTTCCCAACACACTTCCTTACAGTTAAAGTCTCCCAACATGATCAATTTACCACCACTTAGCACTTTCTCTGTCCAGTTCACTGTGTCTTTTATCATTATTTCATATTCTTCATTTGACCAGGCATTGGTTTTTGGTGGTATGTACATCACTATGTATTGCCTCTTTTTGCCTTGCGTATTTTCCACTCCAATTTTTATTGCCTCAGCTAATCTGTTGCCATATTCTATTTCAACCACCTTTAAGCTTTTCTTAACTAGAAATATCACTCCTCCTTTCTTATATGTTCTACTTCTTTTCCATAAATTATATTGATTTTGCCCAATGTTCTTTACCTCTAACTCATCATATAAATTTATTTCTGTGAAGCCCATTATATCTGGACTTTTCTCATCTAAATAAACATTTAATTCCTTTAACCCCGAGATGAGTCCATTAATGTTTGTATAAGCTACCTTCAAAATGCCCTTTTTTTTCCTTAGCTTGTTTCCCTGTTCTCCCTCCTGTTCAGGTACCACTTCCTCACTTTCATGTCCAGCACCCTCGAATAGAATACCTTCTGCTCTTCCGATCTCTCCTCATTTTTTTGCCTTTACTTCCTCCCTCATTTTAATTAGCTCTTTTCTTTCCTTTTCATTAAAGTCTCTTCTCAGCCATATGTTTTTTGTTACCTCATCTTTAGCTAATTTCCAGGCCCCTGTCAGAGCCTCCTCAGCTTTCTTCTGCGATTTAAATTTTATTCTTATGGGTCTGTGCCCTTCACCTGTAAATTTCCCAACTCTGTGGTATTCTTCCACTTCATCAACCAGACATCTTCCCTCCTCTTGTACCTTTCCCACCACTTTGTTTACTATCTCTTTCAGCTCTTTCTATCTTACTGCTTTGTTGATTTCCTTAATTTCCTTAACCCCAAAGACAATTATACATTTCTTTTTGTCAATTGTCTCTCTTACAAGAGACTCATTTGTCTTGATAACATTTACCACCTTTTGCGTTATTTTGGCCCCATTCAATTGTTCTTCTATTATTTTCTCAAAGTTTACTGCCTCTCCTTGTATGATCTCTTGGTCACTCATTTGTTTCTCCAACTTATCTACTTTCCTCTCAAACTTTACCTTATCTCCTTTGAGTTTTTTCCATGCATCTTGCCTTTCACTTAATTGCACTACAGTTTTGGCACTTCCTTCCACTTTCTTACTGCATTCCTTAATTCCTATCTCCAGAGCATTGCACTGATTTCTTATCTATGTTTTTGGCTCTCAATCCCTTCAGTCCTTTAATTTGGCTTACCTGGGTCTCTTCCATAGCTCTGAATCTCTCCATCAGTTTTTCCATGTCACTTTCCAGGGCCAACACTCTTCTTTCCCATAGTTTTGCGTATGTGTGTGTGTGTGTGTGTGTGTGTGTGTGTGTGTGTGTGTGTATGTGTGTGTGTGTGTGTGTGTGTGTGTGTGTGTGTTTATGTTAGAGAGCCACTAGCCAAGGACAACAAAATTTCTAATAAAAAGAATGGTCCACTTAATGCCAGTTCCCACAGAGATGTAAAAAAAGGATGTCTTGAAACCTCCCTCTTGAAAGAGTTAAAGTCATAGGAAGAAGGAAAGGGGGACTGGAGGAGACGACACTGAATGCCTAACTTCACAGGAGCTGCTTTAGCTAGAGATGAGACGTGAAGTTTCAGTTTAGATTATAAGTGAAGGACAGTCCAAGGATGATCAGTGAAGAAAAGGGGGACAGTTGAGTGTCAATCAGAAATTTTAAAGAGGCATTCTGTGGCTTCCCTGCATGAGGTGTTTAATTCCTAAAGGGTTGGACATCATTAAAAAGACATGGAAAAGTGTGTAGGAGTGGATAGTACAAGAAGTTTGGTTTAGAAGATCATTGATTAATAATAGGAAGAGAGTGGGTAACAGGACAGAACCCTAAGGAACATCAGTGTTAATAAATCTAGAAAAGCAGTGACCGTCTACCACAGCAGCAATAGAATGGTCTGAAAGGAAACTTGAGATGAAGTTACAGAGAGAAGGATAGAAGCCATAGGAGGGTAGTTTGGAAATCAAAGCTTTGTACCAGACTCTACCAAAAGCTTGGTATGTTTAAAGCAACAGCAAAAGTTTTACCAAAATCCCTAAGAGTGTGAATTTTGTCTTCATATCTGGTGTGATGCAGTGCTGTGGCTGTGCTGTACTACCATCACATCTAAAACTGTGTGTGTGTGGTGTGTGTGTGTGCGCGCGCGTGTCTTATTTTCTCTCTCTCTCTCTCTCTCTCTCTCTCTCTCTCTGCCCTCTACTTTCCATCCTTTGCTCCCCATTTCCTCCCTCTTCCTTTCCTGACCTCCTCCCCCTTCCCTCCCTTCTATCCATCCATCCCACCCACCCACCTTCCCTCCTTCCATTCTCTCTCTCTCTCTCTCTCTCTCTCTCTCTCCTCTCTCTCTCTCTCTCTCTGTGTGTGTGTGTGTGTGTGTGTGTGTGTGTGTGTGTGTGTGTGTGTGTGTGTGTGTGTGTGTGTGTGTGTGTGTGTGTGTGTGTGTGTGTGTGTGTGTGTGTGTGTGTGTCTGTGTGTGCATGCAAGAGAGAGAGAGAGAGAGAGAGAGAGAGAGAGAGAGAGAGAGAGAGAGAGAGAGAGAGAGAGAGAGAGAGAGAGAGAGAGAGAGAGAGAGAGAGAGAGAGAGAGAGAGAGAGAGAGAGAGAGAGAGAGAGAGATATTGCCAAGTTGAAAGAGACTGATTGAGAATGAAAATGTATGTAAGAAGCATAAATGTGAAGGAAATTGATGAGGGAAAATGAAAAGGAGTGGAGGAAAGGAAAAAAGAGAATACTTATTTCTCAATACCTCTTCTCTCCCTCTAATTCTTCACTTACTCCTCACCCTTGCTGCTTATATTTACTCTTTCTACTTTCTCCCCATCCTCCCATCCTCCTCCTTCACCCTTCCTCCACTTCTTTGCCCCAAGCACTCTACTTCCCCAGTTATATCCCTTCCTCTCAGTTTTCCTTTCTTCTCCCTCCCTCTTTCCTCATGTCTCAAACCTCCCTCCCTGTCACCTTCCCTCTCCCTTATCTGTCAGAGATAAGGGAGAGAGAGAGAGAGAGAGAGAGAGAGAGAGAGAGAGAGAGAGAGAGAGAGAGAGAGAGAGAGAGAGAGAGAGAGAGAGAGAGAGAGAGAGAGAGAGAGAGAGAGAGAGAGAGAGAGAGAGAGAGAGGAATGGGGAGGGAAGGTGGGAGGGAAGGGAGGGCAGGGCAGGGAAGGGAATGGAAGGAAGGAAGGAAGGAAGGAAGGAAGGAAGGAAGGAAGGAAGGAAGAGAGAGAGAGAAGGAGAGAAGGAAGGAGAGAGAGAGAGAGAGAGAGAGAGAGAGAGAGAGAGAGAGAGAGAGAGAGAGAGAGAGAGAGAGAGAGAGAGAGAGAAATTTATTAGTAATATTACTAGTAACAATATTTGTGCATAATGTACTACTGTTTCAACTCAACACCTATAGGCATAGGGTTACAGGCCTAGGCCTGTATTACAGCCTGCCTAGGCCTGTATTACAGCTATATTAGATGCACGGTAATTATTAGAAAGGTACTTTTTTCCAGAAAAAAGTGCATCTAATGTGCCAGCAAATACAGTATTTGGAGGGAGGGGTAGGAGAGACACAGTGGGTAAAACAGTAATTCAATCTTTGAAATCAGACAAATGTGATCCCACTGAAGAGCCTTGATGTAAACAAAAAATTTTTGGCTGGCTTGGGACTACCTGAGCCACCTGTGATTCTCTCGATGACCCACAATGCCATCACTACTGCATTTTCCCAGTAGCTTTTCCCAGCAGCAAGATGTCTAAGTGTTTGGGCTGCTCCTCTCTGTGTCACTCTGCAAGGCTTTCCTCACTAGATCAGTGACAAAGAGAATATCTGCAGGGTTAGTTCCATGTCACTAAGTTCATTCAATACATCCTTTCTGGATAAATAATTTCTGAGCTGGAGATATGAAGCAGCCATCATGACATTGGGTGTGTCTGTCATTAGCCCCTAAGACAGGGTGGATGGGTATCCAGGAATGGTTTAATCAACTTTACACTGATTCCTATAAAGAAAATAGTTTTGGTTTCCAAACTTCAAATTTTGAACAGCTTTCATGAATGAAGTTTGAGAACTGAGATTCCACTGTATAGCAAGAGGGACCATTTCTGAAGTAACTCCTTCCCTCTAATTGTTATACTGGCCTGGTATACAGATTGACGATCAAGTGTGGTGGAGAGTAGAACTGAGTAATAATCCCAGTAATCAATTCGGTACAATTAGTATCTATAACTTATAACTTTTTGACAAACAGTGTAAGAAATAGAAGAAAAGAAACTTTATACATATGGCAAGAAATTGATAACTATGCAGACAAGCCAATGGACTAAAATGCACTTCACACCAAAACATATTTCTCATATTTAATGATCTTACAGATCTAACATGAGTCTATTTAACTACCTCATTTTCCTCTTTGCTGTCAACGTAGATAGTAGGGAAAGGTTCTTTGCCAGCCTTACGCATCGCCTGCAATGCTGTCTTGTAAGGGGTGGCCTCTGTGCCATCACCGGTCTCATCACTTCCATGCTTTTCCGATGAGTAGATTTCTCCTGAAAAGACAATCAAGGTGTGGGTGAAGGTATACAGGAGACTTCCTTGGGTTCATCTGTTTTACCTTTTCCCAATAAACACTGTTACACAGCCAAGAGTTACTAGATGATGGGAGCCTCATGGTGGCTGAAATGCCACTCTAGTGTTAATTTATATTTAAGATGCACCAGGAAAATAGATGCAAAAAATAATTATTGATAAGAGCAATCAGTTTGTCTGCCTTGCTTTTACAGAGCAATGAGGCTGTTCTTACCCCTTAGCTGTTTATTCTGCACAGGGGCCTTATCTGCCCATGTATGGAGTACACCTCATAGCTATATGGGGGTGGTTCTACTCATGCTGCTCTCTTGAAGGGGGTGATATCAAAAGCCTTTCATCTTAGCAACTCTATCCTCTGACTGACTGTCTTCAGCTTCTCTCTCTTTCCCAGTGTTTCTTCTCTTGCTATCCTCTATCACTACTTTCACTGCTCTTCTGATCTTGCTAAATGCATGCTTCCCCTCCTTCCATGACCTCACTGCACAAGACTTTCTACTTTCTCTCCTCTCTGTTCAGTCCACCTCCTTAACCCCCTCAGTCCTGAAGATGCATTTAAGCATCATTCACAGAATGTGGTCTGGAAGTCTCAATGATACTTTATGCATCATATGGTATGACCAAGTAATAAATACCTATTTGACAAAAATTGAGAAATGACAGTATCTGTGTAAAATTTCAGGAAGATGAGCATGAGATGACAAATTTCAAAAGTAACTGTATAGTAATGGTCAACAAAAACTAAACATACTGCCCAGACATTATATCTGCCAGTGGGCTTCCGGCAGTCAGACTGTGAAGGTGAGTGGCAGCAGGATTTAAATATACCTAGGTTATTATGTAATGTGCTACAACATTCAAATCCATGTCTGGACTTATTTGCAATAGTCTTAGACTGTACTTGTGATATTCTCTCTCTCTCTCTCTCTCTCTCTCTCTCTCTCTCTCTCTCTCTCTCTCTCTCTCTCCACATAATAATTATATAATTTTGAAGGATAATTATAATTTCCAAATCTATTTATATATTAGATTTGAAAAATTATGAGAGAGAGAGAGAGAGAGAGAGAGAGAGAGAGAGAGAGAGAGAGAGAGAGAGAGAGAGAGAGAGAGAGAGAGAGAGAGAGAGAGAGAGAGATGTAAATTACTACATTTTTGTTTAAAGGTTAGTCAAAGAAACATGAACGTATCCCAGGAAAGACTCCAGATATGAAAACCTTGAAGACATCACTGAAATTCTTAAGAAAATTCTCATTATTGCAAGCATATAAAATTACTACTTTACACTAGAAAGTTATGAGAAAATACAGTGTAAGCTCTGGTGGAATGCACTTACCAACGCTGGATCAATAAAAAAAATAAATAGATAAAATAAAATAAAATAGCAAATAAAAATGAATAAATAAATAAATAAATAAATAAATAAATAGATAAATAAAAAATCTATTGATATGTAATTACAAGCATAATCTTTGTTTCGAGTAATTCTACACAGCAAAGTCAAATTCAAGGCTGTATCACAAATAATTGCTGAAAAATCTAAGAAATGTAAGAAAGATTCAAGGTTTTTTGAAAATATTTAGTTTTAGCTCATTTCTGCATGGTGCTAATCCATTTCACAGAAAAGACTCTTTCACTAGGAGGCTAAAACAATTTCACATGTTTTGGTAGGCTATATGTTTATGTATATAAACAAAATTTTTTACTGTAACGAGTTGAAGTGGAATCACAGTTCACGCATATTTATTCCAAAACCCATATTATAATCAATTTAGTCTATTTTACTTTATTTTATGTGGTAATGTTACAGAAATATATCTATGATGATAACAGTATATAATTCATACACATAAACATAGCTACAAGGTGGGAAATATCTCTCAAAACCAAACAATACTATGTGCTTAAAAATGGCTTCTTCAACCATGCCCACTCCCTGCTACTGAAGGGAATGAACAAGTATCATCTCTGGGTCTGAGAAGGTTAACACAGGAGTTAACTAGTGTTCACAATCTTTCATATCTTCCACTGGTATACTCTGGAACTACTGTCTGCTTCAGTATTTTCCTCTTTCAAAAGGGAGGTTTCAAGACAATTCTCCTTTAATTTTGGAAACATGATAAACTGTCAATATTCTGTTGTGATGTTAGTGTATCAATTCCCACATGGATGATATGGAGATATAAAAATATCCCATACAGTGAGCTAGAACCACATAATAGCATTTCATCTGAAATCCTAAAAATTACTGTCTTCAGCTTCTCACTCTTTGCACAAGGTTGCATCTCTTGCTATCTTTTATTGCCTCTTTCATACTAACAGCTTTTCTGATCTTGCTAACTGCATCTCTCCCCTCATTCCAAGGCCTCCTTCCTTTCTCCCACTCATATTCTGTCCAACTCCCTAATGTAAAAGATTCTCAATCTTTAATTTTTTTTCACTGAAACTCTTGGACTCCCTGCCTGCTTCTGTATGTCCTCCTACCTTTGACTTGAAACAGTTTCAAGAAGTTCTAGGATGTTTCTAAAATTTGGACTACACTCTTTGGGGACTGGCACCTTCAGTGGGCCTTTATTTAAAGGGGGTATACAGTGGAGCATTCAGCATATTAAGTATATGACGTGATCAACATGCTACCCAACCACTCTTTTTTTTTCTCTCTCTCTCATAACAGCTAACTTAGCACACCACCAATTTGTCACCTGAGTGAGTACAAAATTGGTAGTTTTTTTTACTTTACTAGTAATTTTTGCTAATGGTAGACACTATGCTATATATTGCTGGATAAAATGCATAGCTTATATACATTTTACTACACTTCTGTGTGAATATCTGGTTCTACTGCAGTTCAACACAATACATCCAGTGACCACACTCAAATTGTAGATCACATAATTCACAGCATTTCTAATGGTTACACAGTGTGGCACAAATAGTCTTGCCATCCAACTGCTTTTTGCTTCCAAGGGCAATTTTGAAACAGATTATGGTCATGAGATAAGTACACCAGTGTATTGCCCAAAACTACAATAAAACCTTCTGTGTGAGAGACAAGGCATGGCTAAAATTATGAGCCCATTAGCACTACATTTCATCACAGCTGTAATGGAGTGTTACTGTGATTGTCTAACTATGCTACAAGTTTACCCAAATAGGAGTCCCTCCTGGTTTTTTGGGTTTTAATTACTGTCAACAAAATAATACTCAAGATAATTTGAGAAGTTGGGAATGTTTTTGAATGTGAGTTAACATATCCTGACCTGCATCAAAATCGAAAGGAAAATATTACACTGATCTGAGTGCATTGTAAAGTTATACATAGTTTACTTAGTGACTTTTTGTTTATATATATATATATATATATATATATATATATATATATATATATATATATATATATATATATATATATATATATATATATATATATATATACACACACACACACACACACACACACACACACACAAGTACCCTGTAAAAGAAGGGAGAAAAGATAACTATATGATATATGATAATGAAGAGTATTGTACTAACACACACACACACACACACTGTACTCTCCTCACCATACTCTGCAGGAGTTATCTGTCGCCAGTACAAGGCAGTTTTGACTGACCTAAGGTGGCCTGAGCCATGGTGTCGGACAGCTGCTCAGCCATGTGGTGTGGTGGCAGCGCGGGTCGCGAACAGCTGGTGGTGTGTCTGGTTTTTTGCCTGGGAGACTGACACTGCTGCCCGGGTGGGGGTGCGGTGGCGGAGATGGTGCCCACACGATTGCTGGCTGGTGGGTCTTCTTCACTCCTTTAAGGCACAGGTGAAATTAGGGCCACGTGACGCAAGAGCGGTGAGAGGAGGTCACCTGTCAGACCGCAGGAAGCGTGGCAACAGCGGGTCACAGGTGCCGAGTTGCCGAGTGCCGCCTCGCTTCCTCCTGATCTTGATGTGATTCTTGAT
>NC_087157.1:29503115-29513115 GCF_035594125.1 Scylla paramamosain
CAGATTGAAAAACAAAAAGCAACCAAAAGGGGACAGCCTGATGATGCCTTCTGTGAAGATGAAATGTTGCAATAAATGAAGAAGGAAGTCTTGTATATCCCAGTTTACCTCATCTATAACTCAGAACCTGTTCTAATATATATATATATATATATATATATATATATATATATATATATATATATATATATATATATATATATATATATATATATATATATATATATATATATATATATACAGTAAAATCCCTCTTATCCGGCATCAACGGGACCGCCGACATGCCGGATACTTGAGTATTGCCGGATACTTGAATAGAAGTGAAATTATGTCCACAATCACCACCCTACACTCACGCATCTTACCATAACAAAGATCAGCTGATCGCTGTGCCGCGCGTCGCCACCCGCGCTGCCACCTCACACTCACCAACACACAGTTGTAGCATTGGGCCTGTAATTGTGACTCCTGATCTTTTCAAGCTGAACCACTTGTATAACACTTTGTCCATCATTTCACCACAATGATACTGCAGTGTGTGCCGATTTTCCACTGCCTTTGGGGTGTCGGTGGCTTTCATGTAATCCTGCAACTTTTTCATTTGGGATTTAATGTCATAAATAGTTGATGAGCCCACACCATATTCCGCCATTAGTTGCTGTCTGCTTTCACTTCTCTCTAATAATCGACAAATGTCTACTTTCTGCTTAAGTGCTTCCACAACACACTTCCTCTTTTCTACAACTTTAGGCATGATGAAGGCGTCAGGCGATAAACAGTGCACACGCGGGACTGAGTCACTGAGTAAACACAGTGCAGTGGGCTGCGGGTGGCGCAAAGCAGTGCGCTCTGGTGGCGAGGGGACAAAGTATGCCTCGCGCGGGAATTTTAATCGATTTTATGAGTACACATTGATTTTTTATTGATTTTAAGGCTCAGGAAAAATGTGCCGGATACTTGAAGCTGCCGGATACTCGAATGCCGGATGAGAGGGATTTTATTGTGTATATATATATATATATATATATATATATATATATATATATATATATATATATATATATATATATATATATATATATATATATATATATAAATATTACATATTTTATACCTCTGTATATGCTTTTTGGCCTTTGGCTGAAATGAAAACATTATTATTAGGTGTTTAGCATTGCTACTTGCAAGCACATTTGTCCAGTGATGCCTGAATGTTGGTTATGGCCTTCTCTCAGGAGTAAGCTGATGGAGGTGGCTAAACAATCCTTCACTGTATTTTATGACAAGCAATAAATATTCTACAATATACTCAGAGTTTATGGGTATGATGATCCTTATGTTGTAGGGATGCCAGCTTTCAACTCTGGTGTTTTATCTTTTAGAAAATACAAACCTCAAATTCAATATCTTCCTCATCCTTCTCTTCCTCATCATCCTCCTCTGCATCTTCCTCTGTGTCCTTCAGGACGTAAGATGGCCAAAACCAAGACTCTACTGGTTCAATGAGGTTCTGAAATGATGTGAGGTAAATACTGAAGGACAAAAACTGTGGGTTGTTTCCATCCTACATACTAACTTAATCCATGATATCTATGTACATATAGGCTCCATTATACACATGTGAAGGTATAAGAAATGCAACTGTCAGTGAGCATACAACTAATGGTTGGCAGTGATAATGTTCATGATAACCTTCAATATAACAAGGCCAAATATGGCACTAATATGCAGCAAGATTATGTATAATCTGTGTTTTGATTATAGTATTTGAATTTTCAAATAGGGTAAACCTTCTCACTCGGACAAATTATGGGAGAAACCTGAGATGAATTTGCTGAAAATCTGAATTATTCAATGGTTATCTCTAGCCCCTTGCATCTTGACACCATGGGGCAAGAGTTAGGAAGGGAGTGAGGTGTGTCAGGTCGGGTGTGCTGCTGTGTTCTGGCAATCAAGACAACACATTCACAAAAATCCTTCTTTCCCTCTTCGATGTAAAATCTCATGTGAAATTTGAATGCACCATCGTATCTATGTAGTAGTAGTTCCTGTACTGTAAGAACACGAGTTTTATTCATACACTTGTTTTTGTAACTGATGTAAATATAGAAAGGTGTATAAAATATGGAATTATATTTGCTGAATTATACTTGCTATAATTATGCAATTAGCTTTTATCCTATCAATTTCTGAAAATGATGCTCTAGCAGCAAAGTGACTGCTTAATTCAGTGATATAAACCAAATTTTCCTTGTGAGCTGGGTGGAGAAATATAAATATTTTGAAGGATGTGGTGAAAAGGTAACATATTGCTGATACCTCTGTCCAGTAGGCTTACCAACCAAACAGAGTCAAATTGGAGAAATTAAACCAGTTTTCTTATTTGAAAGTAGAAGGGTACAGTAAGATCCAGAAAATCTGAGCATCAGTTCAGATTAAGGAAAGTTAATGAAAAATGTCAGCTGGCCTGAAACAGGTTGAATTATTCAAACTTCTAGTTCTATGGGTTTAAAATAGAGAGGATTTACTGTATACTCAGCTTCCAAAGAATACTTATTCTAACAATGTAACTTCAAAATTATGCAAGAGGTATTAACATAGTAATCAAATCCAAAGAATGAAGTTTTAAGTAAAGGATGTGGCCCATAGCTGTTTAGACCCTTCACGCCTGGACATGCCACCCAATGATAAGTAGCAATCACAGCCTGTACCACACATACACACACACAATCTGTATTTCACATCATTTGTAATTTTCTTACATTAATATTTTCATAAAAATACCCTGTATGGTGAGTGAGGGAAGGAATTAAATCATTATCTCCCTGGTATGAGGAGAAAAAACAGAGACAAATAGAACAAAAAGTGCCTCTGCTTAGGGAAAATGTATGTGGAGTTACCCAAGTTGGTTTCTGATTGGTTGTTGGGTAGAGCTTTGCAGAGGCCTATTGAGTTATACCAGACTTAGAAAATGCTCACACAACTACATACCACTAAATGGAAAACCATTGATATGAGATGAAATACACATGTACATTACAGGCAGCTTCACTGTGTGCAGGTGTACATCTTGGGCATGCAGAGAATAAAATTTGTTTTGCAGTCTGAGTGATTTAGTTATTGCAGCAGCAGTGGCAATGGCAAGACATTGCAGATTGTTTGACTTTGTAAACAAACCAAATGGAAGATTGTGTTACATCTGAGCTGTTGTTTCTCTTGCTCCACTCAGCCTCATTAACCCTAAGGACTTTCAATTGCAGCAATCTTGCGCACACAAATCATGCATGGACTTTAGGATCTACATCAAAGATTGCAATGTTTCAGGGAGAGAAGAGAAGGATTCTTATTTCTATTGTTTTTTCCCTCTTGTTATCACTGAAATACAAAAAGGTTTGTCATCATCATGCTTTAACAAACCATACATAGTTCAACTCGACATGAGATAATACAGAAGTTACTAGTGTGACTCCTCACTGCAGTGGTGACATAACTATGTCATTCAAATTGTGTAACTTTGGCCTTACATTATGGTAATGTTATGTGAAATGTTTATGAGAGTAATATTGTTTCACTCCACCTTTTTTGAGTCCAATTGGTGGCAGACTCGTTGGCTCTTCATTAAGTCCTGTAGTAAAAACTTTTCTTGCCTCTGATTACACAACCTTTGCCTGGAGAGAGAAAAAATAGATAAATAAAAAATCAGGTTAAACAATCCATTTTATTAATTGTAGTACATTATGCCACATGCTCATTTCCTTCATTTACCAGAACCTTCATTCACCTCTCTGTCTTTTTTATTTTTTTTAGTCATTAGCTTTACCCCTACATGTATCAGATTTTCTTATTAAACTTTCTTTCTTTAAATTATACATTTACTACACAGCTTTCCTTTCTGCTTGACTGTTTGTCTGTCTTAGTCTGACTAACACTTTGCTATTCCTTACTTTCACCATTTCTGTCAAGCACTTGCCGTAGTTCATAGAATTCTTGTTTTAAATGCATCTACCTTCTTATCTAGTATATTCTCCATTACATTATGCATCCAATTTAATAACTTTTTGGTTAGTCTTTTCTCATGCCTTTAATTATTATCTTTTGCTTCACTGGATGGGCTCGACAGTCCTGTCACTGCATAAATTTCCTGTTAATATAGCCATTAACTAAGCACACACTTTCAGTAAAAGAGCATAATAATCTGATCCTTTAGTATATGCTAAAAGTGTCCCTTCTGAACTATCTGTCCACAACTATTAATCAATTAGCTTTTTTTTTTATTAATCTGGCACATCCATTTTCTCATTGCACATATACCTCAATATCATCTTTGATCTGGAATAAGTGTTTGCTTTCAACAAATACCTCTCAGTGCACACACCTACTTTACTACTACCTCTGGTATATACATGATCTAAACTATCACCTCTCTCTTCTCATTTATGGGTGTTCTACATAAGTACTGAAATTTTCTTCGCAAACTTAACAAAATCACAAATGATATTACTTTCGGGTAGTGATCTAGTTTTCTCTTCTTTCCTAAAACTTATGGTAATGAACACAAAAGTATGAAATAGTTATTAGATCTGATGTCACTGTACTGATCTTTTCTGTTTACTATGTGTGGATTTTTTCCCAGTTTTAGTCTAATCTACCTACTTGAGCAAGCTTACCTAAATTTTTCGGGGTCTGTCTCTGCCTGCTGCCTTTGTTTCTTGTGATGTTTTCGTTCTTGAAGTTTCTTGCGATGGTCAGTAATCATTTGCTGCCAGCCCAGTCCCATACGATCACTCTTTACCTCCACTGCCACTGGCTCCAGCCTACCTTGACCTGAAGTGTGTAGTGACACAACTGTAGATGTACTCCATTCATCATATTGCTCACATGCAAATTTGCAGAGATGAAAGCTTAAAATTAAACTCATATTAATATTCTTATAAAATGATCATCTGGTTTCACATATGACAATGTGATATGAGTAACTAATGGGGCATGACTAGTTACTGTAATTGGTAACTGTGTAGCAAACAGCAAAAATTATTTCATGCACTGGATATTATTTTCTAATGCACCTTTATAGTTAATAGGCATCCACATGTAGCAATGCTACAGAAAATGTTATGGAGAAAATAACAAAGATCATCTCAGTCAACAGTGCTCACAGAAATACAGTACTTTTAGAACAAAGAGGAACACCATAGGCCAGTTCCATTCTGTTTCAATAATTATATTTTTTTTCTGATTTCTAACTGAAACATGACTGTTGAAATCTCACAATTTTCAGCAATGTTTATCAGTCATTACTCATTACTGTCATGGTGTTACTTTTATGTTTAAATTTGCTGCAGAAAAGTGCAACAAACAGACAAAGAGTAATAGCATTTTAGTGTGATATCTTTTAATCAATATGCAACAACTTTTTTATCCTAATAATAAAGGTAACTGTATCTGACATGTGTTTTCTCATGAAATTCCCAGCTTTTGCTTGATTAAAAGCAATTTTATGGAGAGGATCTCAAAGTTGTATTAATCATGAACGTTAATTTTTAAAATTTTCCTTGAGGAATTACTCCAGCCAATTCTATACATTAATCACTACTTCATTTGAATGAATGACATTTGACATAATAATAACTACATACGAGTATACCATTCTTTCTGCATCGTATGCAGTATTACATTTTTATATACTTGTACATCAAGCATCATAATTTCATATGATCAATAAGTCATAAGCTTTTGTGATTCCTCTCAATAACTAAAGTTTTGTTTCTTCACATGCAAATTCCTGTTTTTATGTATGGCTCATTGAAAATATAATCTCAAGTCATGTTATCTAATTTCCCTAATTTCAGAATTAGGCAGAACAAAACTAGCTTCAATCACTGCCTCAAAAACTCAATTCTTCCACTATTTACAAATACAACATTCCAGACAAATATCTCCTCTTCTTTGATGACACACAACTTTTCTCCTCTTCTACATTAAAACTTTTTGGTCTGTCTTTCACTAAAACTCTGAACTGGAAATTTCATATCTTTTCTCTACCTAAAATAGCTTATAAGAAGTTGGGTATCCTATGTGGTCTATGTTAAAAGTTATTTTCACCTCACTGTTGCTTATTCTATAGAGGGATCTTATTTGTTCCTGCATGGAGTACGTTTCCCATAAATGAGGAGGCTCCACTTACACAGATCTTGCCTCATCAATGCCCCTCACCACCAAACACTTTGCTGCAGTGTTGCATCTTCTATCTTCTACTCCTATTTTCATAATTACTTTTTGAACCTTAGTACCTGCATGCTGCCACCCTCCTCCCATTCTTGGTGCATAAGACTTTCTACCCACTCTCATCCCTATTCTGTCCACCTCCCTAATGTAAATGTTAACCAGTACCTTCACTCTTTTATCCTGTTTCCTGGTAAACTCTTGAACTATGCCTGAATCTGTATTTTCTTCTTCCTGACCTTGTATAAGAGAGGTGTTTCAAGGTATCTCTAAACCTGATTTTTTTTTCTTTTTCTTGGGAGAGGAGACAGTTTTTTTCCCTAAATTTGTTTTTGCTTGGTTCCTTACTGTACATAAAAATAATAATAATAATAATAATAATAATAATAATAATAATAATAATAATAATAATAATAATAGTAACAATAACATTAAAAAAGCTTGTGAGGTATCTCAATACTAGGTGCCAACTATGGATATCATTCTGGTCATACAGTTCTGAACCAGATATCACTTCACTTCCATTAAAAAAACAATGCAAAATTTGGTATTCATATAAAAATGTAAACAACCAAGGATGGATATATACGTACAAAGGAACACAGTTGATATAAGAAGGAAGTGTAGTACAGTATACTGTTAACCAATGGAACTGACTTTGTTTTCCAAGGCTGGTGCCAGGCTTATAACCCATCTTCTGCAACATGGAGAAGCCTTTGTTGTCATGGCTAATAGCAGTGCTTAGTCCTTCCTCCAGCCTCTCCTCTTGGACCTTCTTGATTGACTTAAATCTCTGTTGGTGGACTGTGTCCTTCTGCCTTTTTTTCTTTTCCATCTCAGCTTTGTGCTTCGATGAGTGTGAGAACAACAGCCCAGGTCGAACATCATCCTTGCCTACACTAAAAAATTATTTATGTATTAGTTTCATAAACAAAAACTCTAAGGTAAGACAGCATTAGATAAGCAGGAGCTGCTTCCTGCAGGTCAAGTGAATCTATTTTATTTTCTTAATATTATCATTATTATTATCATTAATATTATTATAGTAAAAAAATATTTCTGCAACTGAAATGAACACAGCACTTTTTTTTGGACAAGCTAAGTAATCAGAATATGAGATGATAATGTCTATGAAAATATGGATGAGGATAGTTTTCCCTAAATTAACCCTTAATTTCCAGACAACTCAACTAAGCAAACTGAAAAATTATTACCAGGTTACAAACCAGAATAATTTCTTTATTTCACTCTTGTACAGGGAGGCCCCAATGGTATGAGCAGTTAGGTTCCATCTGAACTGCTCACATAGTGAATTCTTGTATAACGAAACACATTACTAATAGCAAAAAAGGGATTTGGTTGTGTGATCCTTGTCAAAGCTAAGTTTTCAAGCTAAAACATACAATATCAAATGCAACAAACACGTTTATATTACAAAGCTGTCATTAAAACAACCTGAAAGAGAAAACAACATACAAAGAACATGATTTCATATTAATTAAACATATAAAATGTACATATAAAATGTACATAACACTCATGAGGGTGTAGTTAATGTGTCAGGGAGAGTAACTTGCTCACGACTCGTGTCTCTTAATAATTTCTACCTTCTTTGCAAGCATTACTGGTACTCAAGCTCAGTTAGCCTTACTGCTAGGACTCGCACTGGAACTCACTGAATGCTTGGGAGGTATAGTTAGCACTTGAGAGGCAAAATAAGGCACAATCTATACACCATGTGGTTAGTCACACACACTACCACATCAAAGACAGTGAAGGAAAAAAACATGCGAGCAGTAACACTAACACATCCAAGAACCAATCGATCATATAAAGCACTGTACACTCTACTTGTATTGTATGCTCACAAGCGAAATGACAATAGAGTACAAGTACAGTAATGAGCAGTAAGGCTGTAAGGGTGGGAATCTGAGAGACACCGAGTTAAGTTTAAAAGAGGACTGGCGGGGGGAATGAATGGTGGGTGTGCAGTTCTCTTCCAATTCTCACAAACTCATCCCTGCACATATAAATCATTGTCCATCACCATACAGCCTGGAACTGTTAGCGGGAAGGAACTGAAACTCATATCGTCAAATTTCTGAACTCATATAAAGAAACTAGTCCCTAATTTACACATCTTGTATTACCAATTTCTCATGTAACAGATGCTCATGTAATGGGACCTCCCTGTACACACACACACACACACACACACACACACACACACACACACACACACACATATATATATATATATATATATATATATATATATATATATATATATATATATATATATATATATATATATATATATATATATATATATATAATTATTATTATTATTATTATTTTATTTATTTATTTTTTTTAAGTTGACTGATAGTCTGCATTAATTATTTTCTTGTACATGTTCTCTTAATTTTTCAGTAATGTCTGTCTCTTTTGTGTGTGTGTATTTATGACATTGCCATAGCTGACTGTCTATCAGCAAGGTATTAACCACAACCTGGATGAGTATTGATATCATTATTGCTACAAGGCTGTGTTGGTATTGGAATCAGGAAATATTAACATAGGTCAGGTGTGGAACAGATCATGTGGGGAATTTTCATATAAACATGGATGGTGAGAGAAATGGTGTTGATAAGTATTAGGTGTAGGGTAAGTTCCTCGCAGACAGTGGGTATAATGGTGAATGAAGGGAATGTTGACTGATGACACATACCACTGGGCCAGGAAATCTGGGGACATGTAATCCACTTCCTCTTCCTGCTCTGCCATAACTGATGCAAGCCTGTTGGGAGAAAGGATTGTACATTCCATATAATGCACTTGTGACAGTATTTACGTATAACGGGAGAAAGGATTGTACATTCCATATAATGCACTTGTGACAGTATTTACGTATATGTTAATGGGAACCCCAAATCAGTCAATGAGAATCAATGGAATGGCACCTTGCAGTTTCCTCACCTACAACTATGTGGTAAAGAAGGTCGGGGCTTCACCTATAGGGTGGCAAAGTTAGCTCAGCAGCTGTTGAGGGTATTTTCTCTTTCCAGTCTGATGTGTTCTGATTTATTTTTTCACCATGTTTAAATATTCTTTTCTTACTGCCAGCATCTTAGTTGGAAAACCTTTCTACAAGAGCTACGCGCTAACTCACCAAGTAAGACACTGAGATGTCAGTATAAATCAATGCGCCAGTCTAACAGTATACATCAGTCAAGAGTAAATAAGGTAAAAGACAGGCTGGGAAGTGCAGTGAATTTTTCTTTAAACAGGCGTAAAGAGTAAAGAGTAAAAACAAATTGCTCACCCGATTCTTGTTTGTTTCTTTCTAACGGTATAGTCGGTACTTTTCAATGCAATTTTCTCTTTTGAAAATTCCTCTAAACAGTACTCATTCTTTCGAATCGTAAAATGGAGAAAATGAATGTAAGATTTTTATTTTTTTACTTTTATTTTATAATTATTATTTTTTTTTTAAGGGGGCAGGGAGGGGGAGATGGCTGCCAGACTATAATCCATGCATGGTGGGAAACTTTTAAAATTCTGAAAATGTCCGGAATTTCATCTTTAAATGGAGCAAATAACACTTAAATTATATCTTGTGAAATATAAGAGAGGAAGGGTTCGCTGGGTTGCAACATGTTCTGGGCCTCGTTGGGCATGGACTCTGCCAGGACTCCTTTATTATGCCCTCTGCTGGGTGTATGTTTTCTGATGGCACCTCATTGACCTCAAGTGGCGCTTATCTTGAAAGAAGAAA
>NC_087157.1:29520615-29540615 GCF_035594125.1 Scylla paramamosain
AAGTGAGCTTTTTTTTTTCATTCATAATTTTTGTTGACCCTGGCCAGTGGCTCTCTAACATATTCGGGACAGTATATAACACATACCATGCATAGCTTGGAACACAGAAAGGCTGGTGGCAAGAGATCAACATTCACTTAGGTCTGTGGATTAGTTACTGAAGAGAAAGGGAAAAATGAAAGCTAAAAAATGCTGTCCTGCCATTGAAATTTTAACAAAAAAGTTGTAGATATTGGTTTTTATTTTTAGTCTTTTTTATTTCAATGAAATCTCTCAGTTGCCAGAGAGAGAGAGAGGGGGGGGGCAAGGGCTTGGGAGCTTAGGAGATAAGGAGAGGGATATGAGAAGGATAGAAACAAGAAGTGAAGGGGGATAGGGAGGTGAATATGAAGTGGGATTGAGAAAGGTATGGCTTAATTTATGTCATGACTTCAGTCAATGATATTTACCTACTAAAATCCCTTGAGTTGACATGTTGCTTCAGCTAAAAATAAGGGTAAGAAGACTATTTCCCCAAATAGGGAGCTGGCTGTTCATTTTAGTTATTTTACTTCACTCACTCAGTATTCTTCTGCCCCCCGCCACTAATGAAAGTGGCGTGCATGATAAACAAACAGGTTTCATAATGCAGGAAAAGTGCCCATCTCAGCTAAAATAGAGGGCTCAGTATGAAAATGTGGCAACATTGCCAGGTAGTTTGAACATCCTGTCAACTGTTGTATCTATACCTGTCACCACTCATTTGACTTGACCCCATTAAGGAGTACTCGCATTTGCCCCACTCGCCTGGATGTTGTGCCAGATGTATTTGCACTTTGCATGTCGATGTTATGATTTAAGTGTTAATGGCACATACTTTTAAGTATTCTAAACCAATATAGACCTTATTGACTCCCTCCAGAAGGGTGGTCTTGGGTCTAAATTTATTTCTAAGGAGACAGGATTACCACAAAGACTGTGCACAATGAGGTGTTGGTTGAAAAGATGCTGTGAAAATAATGATAATGCCAACCCATTGAAACAAACTACTCTGGATGAAGGTGTGTTCTGTCACAAAGAACTTTACTTTTTAATAAGGGATCAGCTGAATACCTCATCATTTCTCACAGCAGGAAAAATAAAGCAAAAAAATATTGGTGTGTGTGTGTGACACAAAATATAACATCATCATCAATGCTCCACTTTCATTGGCAGCGGGTGTAGTACATTATAATTAACATGTGATTTATCATTCTTACTGGGCTAACAGCCAAGGATCCAGCTAAGGTGAATAGGTTGTGTGTTATAGAAAAGTGAGAAAACTGTTGTGGCAATAACATAAACAATTATTCATGTAAAATATTATTTTTAAGAATTTGGAATTATATACTTGCTATTTTGTGACAATAATCATCTTTTAAAAGTAGAAAATTATAAAATCTAAAACAACAGTAAAAGTTATTGATCAATTCTTATTGATGCTATAATTCTTGCAAAACAAGTGATTTGTTCAAAAGCTTAATTTTGGAGTACTATTAATTTTTCTCTGCCTTATGAGATGCCTCATTAGACATTTTTAAAATGTTTTAAAGTTTGAGCAGTTTGATGCACAGAACAAATATTCATGTTGTTGTGTTGGTAACCCTTTCAGGTGAGGTGTGGAGTGGATGGGGAGGAGAGTGGCCACAAGCCCAGGCTGGAATGGGCTGGGGCTGGGGTTGGCCTGTTGACTCTTACTCTCAGGGTGGAGCACCATCTGCTCCAGACATTACCCCACACCAGTACAGCAGCAACAATGTAAGTCACTCAGTGAGCACAAATAATTGTTGATATGTTGATATGATTTTTTGTAATATCTTTTTTTCATATTTGATTTTCCTGTAGGAAGCTACTTGTAATAGCAATTATATATATATATATATATATATATATATATATATATATATATATATATATATATATATATATATATATATATATATATATATATATATTTATTTATTTATTTATTTATTTATTTATTTATTTATTTTATTTTTTTTTATTATTATGTAGGAGGGACAATGGCCAAGGGCAACAAAAATCAATAAAAAACAAAATCCCCACTGAGATGCCAGTCCCATAAAAGGGTCCAAAGCAGTAGTAAAAATTTGAAGGATAAGTGTCTTGAAACCTCCCTCTTGAAGAAATTCAAGTCATAGGAAGGTGGAAATACAGAAGCAGGCAGGGAGTTCCAGAGTTTACCAGAGAAAGGGACGAATGATTGAGAATACTGGTTAACTCTTGCATTAGAGAGGTGGACAGAATAGGGGTGAGAGAAGGAAGAAAGTCTTGTGCAGCGGGGCCATGGGAGGAGGGGAGGCATGCAGTTAGCAAGATTAGAAGAGCAGTTAGCATGAAAATAGTGGTAGAAGACAGCTAGAGATGTAACATTGTGGCGATGAGAGAGAGGCTGAAGACAGTCAGTTAGAGGAGAGGAATTGATGAGACGAAAAGCTTTTGATTCCACCCTGTCTAGAAGAGTGGTATGAGTGGAACCCCTCCCAGACATGTGAAACATACTTCATACATGGACGGATAAAGCCCTTGTACAGAGTTAGCAGCTGGGGAGGGTGAGAAAAACTGGCGGAGACGTCTCAGAATGCCTAACTTCATAGAAGCTGTTTTAGCTAGAGATGAGATGTGAAGTTTCCAGTTCAGATTATAAGTAAACAACAGACCGAGGATGTTCAGTGTAGAAGAGGGGGACAGTTGAGTGTCACTGAAGAAGAGGGGATAGTTGTTTGGAAAGTTGTGTTGAGTTGATAGATGGAGGAATTGAGTTTTTGAGGCATTGAACAATACCAAGTTTGCTTTGCCCAAATCAGAGATTATAAAAAGATCAGAAGTCAAGTGTCCTGTGGCTTCCCTGTGTGAAATGTTTACTTCTTGAAGGGTTGGATGTCTATGAAAAGACGTGGAAAAGTGCAGGGTGGTATCATCAGTGTAGGAGTGGATAGGACAAGAAGTTTGGGTTAGAAGATCATTAATGAATAATAAGGTGACAGGGCAGAATCCTGAGGAACAAAAACCACTTAATAGATTTAGGAGAAGAACAGTGACTGTCTACCACAGCAGGAATAGAACGGTCAGAAAGGAAACTCGAGATGAAGTTACAGAGAGAAGGATAGAAGCCGCAGGAGGGTATTTTAGAAATCAAAGCTTTGTGCCAGACTCTATCAAAAGCTTTTGATATGTTCAAGGCAACAGCAAAAGTTTCACCAAAATCTCTAAAAGAGGATGACCAAGACTCAGTAAGGAAAGCCAGAAGATCACCAGTGGAGTGGCCTTGACAGAACCCATACTGGCAATCAGATAGAAGGTTGTGAAGTGATAGATGTTTAAGAATCTTCCTGTTGAGGATAGATTAAAAACTTTAGATAGGCAGGAAATTAAAGCAATAGGATGGTAGCTTGAGGGATTAAAACGGTCACCTTTTTAGGGACATGTTGAATGTAGGCAAACTTCAAGCAAGAAGGAAAGGTAGATATACAGTGGTGACTTTGTTACAAACATTCTCTTAATGAATTTCCTTATTTCAAATTATATTTATTACTGTATTGGGGAAGGTTTGGTTAGTGGAAAAGTATTGCTTCCAAAATTGCTGCACAGACATGTACATATGCATAGTGAAGACAGCATTGCAAATTAACTTAATGTTATTATTTTTATAACATCTTACATGTATGTCTAAAGATGCATTTGTTTGATGCCTCTTCTGAAGAACTTCTCAAGGATTTTGGCACAACAAAAGTGTCTGCTTATTCCTGTATTTGTGGCTACTTATTCCTGCACTTGCATTATCACTTTGTATGGTCTAATCCTCTTTTTCTCATTTTTCTTATTATTTTTTAATTGTTTGGTGAATATGATGAATTTTATTGTCAGGGAGAGTATGGCTGGCCTGTTGTTGGTGGAGGAGGTGGCAACAGTGGTGGTCCAACAGATTATGCCATGGGGGACCCTAGAGAACGCCAGCCAAGGGAGTTTCCAGCTGGTGGCCTGGAGCAAGAGCGCCCTGGCCTGGCCAAGGAGGCAGACTTCCAGCTAGATGCAGCACAGAGGAAGAAGCTGCCTGCCTGGATACGAGAAGGTCTGGAGAAGATGGAGAGGGAGAAGCTGCGAAAGGTTAGTCTGTATATGTGTGTATTTACCTTGTTGTGAGTATTTACTTACTTGTGACATATGGGAAGGGAGCTATGCTCATGTTGTTCTGTTTCTATTAGCCCAAAATTTAAACTTCATTGTGTGTGTGTGTGTGTGTGTGTGTGTGTGTGTGTGTGTGTGTGTACAAATTAGCTATAATTTTCATTGGCATAATGTCTGTATCATTGTTTCTGTGACTGTGGATGTCGTTTTTTGGCATTGTCAACATTCTTTTCATTATCTTCCTCAGTAAAGTGTTTTCCTAGTTATTTAGAGTTGCATCCTAAAAAAGGACAAATGCTGAAAACCAATGCAAAAAGGAATTACATGTTCATCTCCAGAAGAGATTTAATCAATATTTAAAAGATTGGAGTGTAGTATTTACATTTATGATGAACTTCACTATCATGAGTCAAACTCTTATGTTTTTCTTTCCCAACTGTCTTTGCTGCCAACACCATTATCACTACCATACTTAGTATACTGTTTATGCCTCATTTATTCTTTTTACTGTTAACTAGAAGTTAAGTAGGCTGGTAGAGAGGTTTGTATTGGTCTATAGAAGGAACCTGAAAGTTAATGAAGGAAAAAGTAAGGATATGAAGTGCACCAGAGAGGCAGGTGGTAGGGTGAATGTAAAGCTGAATGGTGAAGAGCTGGAGGAGGCAGACTGTTTCAGATATTTGGGATGTACAGTAGTGGTGGATGGAGGAGTGGAGACAGGTCAGAGCTATGGTGAAGGAAGCAGGAAAAGTATGAGACATGAATAGACTGACAGTAGGACACTTGGAATGAATAGAGAATATTGTATTAAGGGAAAGTATAGCCTGCTGGAGTGTATGGTGCTGAGACTCAGAGTGGGAGTAGTAGACAAGAGGAGATTGAATGTAATGGACATGAGATGCCTAAGGAATATGTGTGGAGTGACTCAGAAGGACAGAGTCAGAAATGAGGAATTGAGAAGGAGAATGGGTGTTGTGAAAGGCTTGGCAGGATGGGCAGAGCAATGAGTGCTGAGATGGTATGGACATGTTGAGAGAATAAAGGATGGTAGGCTGGTGATGATGTGTGAGAGATGAGAACTTGCAAGGTAGGCCATGTAAGGGATGGATAGACAGTGTGAAGGAGGCCTTAAAGGGAAGAAGACTGACACTGGAGCATAGTGGGATGATTGTGCATGACAGAAGAAAATGAAGAGCAATTGTGAGTGAATGAGGAATGACATGGCCCTGTGACCTCTGCCACACATAGATGGTCTCACACATTTGGAGCAGTCGGGTGTGGTATGGGAGAGTACTTGTTATGAAGGAGCCTTGTTCTGGACCAAACTATTCAACCTGTGTGACTGATCACATAAAGTGATGGAAGGAGTACTTTCTCTTCTCTGGAGGCAGGGGACTGAGAGTGGTGTGAATAATTGTGAATGTGAAAGTTGTGTGCCTTGGGTACTCTTCTTTTTGGACGAGACAGCCTTGGTATATGCATGTATATTTGTACTTGCACTATTAATACTGCCAACAATCTCTCTCTCTCTCTCTCTCTCTCTCTCTCTCTCTCTCTCTCTCTCTCTCTCTCTCTCTCTCTCTCTCTCTCTCTCTCTCTCTCTCTCTCTCTCCCCCAGCTTATAAAATAGGAAATCGGGTAATATGTCTGGCACCAAGAAGCAGATAAATCTAATATGAATATTGCTAATCTAATAATAAATGTTGCTATTATCAGTTGAGTGGTTCTTGTTTGGGTGGAAAAAAAACAACAAAAGGCAAGAAAAAAATGCAGTGATTCGCTGCTTAGTAAAAAGATTTAGGTCATACAATGGAACCTCAGTTACCGAATGCTTCAATTTTCGAACAAAATTTTGAACTCATAATTGCATTGATTGCCTGCATCCACATCCATGGATTTATGAATCAGAACATCCCATCTCCTAATTTATATTTTGTTCTGAGGCACAAATTTAACTTGAAAAACTTGAAAACCATCTTTACAGTTGGAAAAAGAGCGCCAGATGTCAGAGAAGGAGGAGATGCTAAAGAGGAAAAGGGAAGAAGAAGCTCGGGCAAGACGCATCCTGGAAGAAGACTTGGCTAATGATGGCAAACCTCGTGTCCCTAGGAAGAGCAAATTTGTAAGTAATTGTGCATGTGAAAGATGTATGAGGCAAGACAAAGCTTCCTTATTTTTACCTTGTTAGATTTGATAAATTATGTAGAAAATCAGCTCACCATCAACCTCCTTTCTGGTTGACCAAGTTGTGCCTCCCTCCAGCATGCAAAATGAGTACCATTCTTAATGTAGTTAGCCACATAGTACCCACACATGTATATGCATAGTTTTATGGCTCCAGACTTAATATAAATGACACTGAGCTTGATCAGTGTGAAGAGGCAGTATTCACAAAAATGTTCATGTATTTAGAGTTCATCAAGTCAAGGAAGGAAATTAATGAAAATAATACCTTTTTCATTTCTTCATTCTTCATTTTTCATTTTCTTCATTTTCATTTAGTATTATTGAACTATTTAATTCAATAATACTAATTGAATGATTCTCTACTTAGAAAATTTCTATAAATTAAGGGAGCATCCATGTATCAAGTCATTTTCTATGAGAGAGAGAGAGAGAGAGAGAGAGAGAGAGAGAGAGAGAGAGAGAGAGAGAGAGAGAGAGAGAGAGAGAGAGAGAGAGAGAGAGAGTGGATTGTGGTTTAGAATGAGTAACTTTGTGTAAGTCAATTTGTGATAGATGAGATGTGTGATTTTCTATTTATTATGTTATTGAATTTTAAGTCTAGAATGTGTGAAGACAAGTGTTGTAGCTAAGTACCTTTCAGGACAGTGACAGTGAAACCTCTGACCGAAGCCGTTCAGGAAGTCCTGAGACAACCACTCCTGGACTGGGGCTGGCCAGGAAGAGGCGGTCCAGGTTTGAGCCTCGTGGGACAGGGGAAGCACAGGATCATGCAAAGGACAAGGAAGGAGTGGGAGAGGAAGAAGAGGAGGAGGACGAAGAAAGGGACAAGGAAGACACAGATGTGAAACAGGCAAGGAGAACTGCATCACCTGAGCCCATCAAGACTGAAGAAGAGAGGATGCAGGAAATGGTGAGTGACTTTTGCCTTCTATTTTACTAATACACTGTCACTGGCCTGTCTGTCCAAGTCTCTTGCATGCTAAAATATACTTTGTGGAAATATATGAATAACATTGATTTTACTTGTTTTGTGAAAGTCTGAAAACACTTGCAGTAGTGTTGAACCAGACTAAAGCATGAATTTATATTTGCTGGATTTAATCTTTGCTGACCAGATTTGAAAATCTTCCTTAAATGTGATATCTGATAGACCTCAATTATCAGAGTACATGAATAGCAATTGCTGCCTAATGGGTACTTGGAAGAGGTAGAGGTGTTATTTTCAGCCCATGCTCACTCTCACATTGGATGCTATATTAGTATACTCCAAGATGGAACTAAGAGAAAGGGTGCTGTGAACATTAGCTCTTGGTTTGAGTTTTTATTTTGGCTTTAATTGGTTTAGCTTAGCTTTATTGGTGAGCTAACAATGAACATCAGGTAACTTGATATTTGTGTGTTGTAATAGAAGGTTTTAAGATTGATGTGCCTGTCCCTTTTCATCAGGGGCTGACAGGCCTAAAAATGTGAATGATGTGTGTGAGTGTGGTACTGGCCTGGTTTATAGATAGATATGGGTATGATAGTGAAAGATAAAGAGTAGAGAGAAACCTTTTGGAATGACGTTGAAGTGTGTGCAGTTTTGGAGTGAATATGAATTTAGTACAGCTAGGCTAAAGCTAGAGTTAGGGATGTAATAATTGAAAGTGTAAACTGTTTAATGACATCAGCATATGATGAAACTTTGCTACATCAAGATTGACCTTTATTGTGATACTTTTTAGGTTCCCTGCCTGTTCCAGGACACAATCAGCATTTTCATGAGTCACACCCTGGGATGTGTTTTACTTTCTCTCTCTCTCTCTCTCTCTCTCTCTCTCTCTCTCTCTCTCTCTCTCTCTCTCTCTCTCTCTCTCTCTCTCTCTCTCTCTCTCTCTCTCTCTCTCTCTCTCTCTCTCTCTCTCTCACAGCTTCTCTTTCCAACTCTTGCACCATTTCTTCTATGGCCCTTCTCCCTATTGTTAAGAATTTCCAGTACATAATCTGCCATCACAATGGCAAATACAGTGCTTACACTGCAATAGAACCAGCAGTTCTCTCTCTCTTGGTTACTCTGTCACTAGCAGTATCTACAGCCATCCCTAGAAGTGGATAATAAGCACAGACAATCTGTTCCATGCTTATATCCCTCCAGGCAATTACAGCATGCCTGAGACTTTTCTAAACATAAATTTTTTCCTCTGATTCCTGATTGTTTGATTTTCTTCATCTAATTCTTCAGCCAGCTCCATGTCTTTGCCATTTTCTGTCAGTGCTTTTAATGCTTTGTCAAAGGTTGTGTTTGTGAACTCAAAGTTGCTTGTGTCTTTCAATGTAGTATTTGCATTGTTGAGGATGAGAAGGATCTTGTGTACAAGATATTTCCTCTTGCAGAATGCCTTTGTCTTCACAAACCAACACAGGCATATTTCACCATTTGTCCAAGCTGCTTTGTTCCCATTCCAGTAGTAGTCCAGCATGTTCATGTCCAGGCATTGGGGATAGCACTGTGGACTTCACAGCGACCGACAACCCAAAATGCCAGCTTGTGGATGCCTATTACACTACACACCTTGAACTTTTTTCTTTTGGTCAATATTTATAACTTTCATTACACTTTTCAGTCTAGTGCCACTCTCTATAGCTGCTTGAGGGTTTGGTGATAGGATAGAGGAGTCCATTGTTCAAGTGGGGTAGTGGTTAGTACCGTATGTTTAGATGAATGACAGGACAATGAATGACCTGGCTTGGCTTGGGGCTTGAAACCAGTGAACTTTAAGGGAGCATCATATACATAGATGAGACAAGCTACTGGAATGAAAGCAACGTGTGTGTTATAACTACAATGACGCTGTGAATAGCATTACTTTCTGTAAGTGTGGGATGAAGATTGCTTTCAGTTGATACAGAAACATCAATGAATCTATTGTACTTTCATGGACCCTTTACACCCTTTGCTTTTTGCACAGATGGTGAAACTGCGGAGATGGATGACAGAAATCCTGTTGGATGTTACAACGGAGATGATGGAGGAAGTGGCAACAGAGGTGGTGAATCGTGCCCGCATGAAAGGTATTCTCCAGGTTGTCCTAGTTACCTCTAGTTTGTTTGTAGTAGTCCTGGGTGGTGGTGAACAAAGCCTATCATGGCACCTCTTCATAAACTGTAGTTTTCATTCATCCCTCCTGGTTCATAATATTTTCCTTTAAAAGAGGTGAAAACAAGGAAATTCAGGTCCATGCATTTACTAAGTAATGGACATTGAGAACAGTTTTAACCAGCAGTCAGAATGTTTTATGTAAAAGCTAGGAGAAAAGCAATAGTAGACTTCCTGAGAATTGATTAACCAAGTGCATCTGAGGTTAAAGTGATTCATTATGAAATCACTCATGATTATTTTTATATCACAATCAGAAATGGGGAAGAGGTTTCAGATGGAGACCTGCATTCTAAAGTGAGTGTGAATTTATGTTAAACTTTGGAAATTTTTGTCATTAATTTTAATTTAAAAAGTGTTATCAAAAAAGTTGTGTGAGTGAGTAGCAAGTGTTTCGCAGATCTATGGTGCTGAGGAGGCCTCTTCCCTCTGAAATAAAAGTAAATTTCATTATAGAGGTGAGCATAGTGTGGTAAGGCCAGAGCACCGGCCTTCCCGCACCACACACTAAAACTTCCTGTGTTTGTCTAAGCTCCGGCAGTTCAGGTCAAGAAGAGCTCGGCCCTTGCCTCTTTGTCGGGCAGCATTGGTAAGTTGCAACTACCTGTTCCTCTTCAGTTCTGTGGCTTCTTATTTTATGCTGTCATTTCTGATGTAAGGCTTACTACTTCAGGGGAGTAGAAAAGGTAGAAACTAAACAAAAACCAGTATCTTTCAATTGAGTACTTTAGGTTTACTACTGTTGAAGGTAATGGTTAATGCACACCTTAAAGCAAAGGAATACAAGAAATATATCTTTTCCTTTTAGCAAGATGCTGGTTTCCTTTCCCCTTCAGTTTCCTCTCCAAATTCCTGTTTTTTTATGTATGCCTTGTCAGTATAGTACTATTGCAAAGATTTGTATTTTCTTCATGATTCCCTCAGTGTGGGGCTATTTGGGCTCTATAAAATTTAAGCTTGTATAATTCTTCATGATTCCCTCAGTGTGGGGCTATTTGGGCTCTATAAAATTTAAGCTTGTATAATTCTTCAGGATGTAAGCTTTGAAATCAATGTGGGATTTATCCTTTTTTAGAGATTACAAATTTCTTCAGGCATAATTGTATCCTACTCACTGTTACATCTCACTAAGGACAACTGTAACTCCTTAGCTGGCAATTGAATGTGGGACCTTAGATGTTTTACCGTGATAGGAAACTGAACATTACGTAGATTACTTTACAGTGTATAGTAATAGAACAAGTTGAAATACTGAAATGTCTAATTATACTAGTGACTGATGGATAACAAGAAATGGTAGTGGCACAAGGCTATTGTTTACAACCAAGCATTTCATTGTTTTGTGTCATGAATCAAAACACTGTAATTAAGTCCCAAAATGTGCTTGTTAATACACATTATGCAAGCATAGACACATGACATGTCTATCTTAGGCTTTGTGTACATAAATTTCCTCTGGGGTATCGGGGGGAGGGGGGAGGTGGATGTGGAGCCCACAAGTAATGCTTATATATGTTGCAGGGCTTGGTATGTACAGTGATAGTGAGAGTGAGGGCGAGGCGTCTGGTGGTGGACGGGGAGAGACGGACAGTGATGAGGAGCTGCGTCAGACCATCAGGCGCAAGAGGAGGGACTTTCAGGTCATGGAGCGAGACATCCTTCAGCGCCTGCAGGCTGAAGAAATGGCTGAGCGTGCAAAGAAGTTGCATCCCCAGGAATCTGATTCAGATGAGGAGGGCCAGGAGCAGACAGGCATGGGCGAACAGGAATCTAAAGTTGGAGGCGAGGCAGACAAGGCTGGTGGTCAGTTCCGACTGCATCCTGAACAGCAACAGGAGGAGGTGGAAGAGGAAGAGGAATATCCTCCAGTGATGAGTGAGTATTATTTTAACTGTATAGGAGGGCCAACCTACATTGTGTCTTTCAGCTAAACCAGTTTATCAGTGACAGGTGAGAGGTCCCAGATTCAAATCATGGGCTGGATAATGGCAAATTGTGTAATTTTGCCTTTTTATCATGTAACTTTGGTTTACTTGGCTGTGGATGAGTAAGGGATAGAAGCCATTGAAATGTAACCTTGTTTCCTGGAAGGAGCAAAAGGTTAGGAATATTATCTTCCTGTCATTCACTCATGGTCATCTGACTCTTCCCTTATGGAAAGAGGTCAGAGTTCGTAGTGACTGATTTTCAGGCTGGACTAAGACTATCCATATATCACACAATGGGGCAGAGAGGTCACAGGTGCTCAGCTTACAACCAGTACCTGTGAGGTGAACATAAGGCTATATGTTTAGAGACTCATCCATCTCCCTTATCTCTCCTAAGTCAGACCCAGTCCTTTGTTGTGTGCTGAGTTTGGTAGCCACTATTCTTTGTAGTGTGTGTGTGTGTGTGTGTGTGTGTGTGTGTGTGTGTGTGTGTGTGTGTGTGTGTGTGTGTGTGTGTTTACCCAGTTATGGTTTATGGAAGGAGTCTAAGCTTGTACTGGACTGTCTCAGTATCTACTCTTATCCAGTTTTCCTTAAAATCATGTATAGTTATTGCATTTACTACTACTTTTTGCAGCTCATTCCAGATTCCTGCAGTCCTTTGCAGAACTGCAGGAATCTTAATATCCTTTCTACATACACTCTTCTTCACCTTCTCATGCCCTCTTGTGCTTCTAAAGTCTCTCACCACCAAATCATTCTGGTCCAGTTTTTCATAGCCTGACAAAATCCAACATAAGACAATCAGATCACCTTGTGTGTCTTTTCTCTCTTCCAAGATGGGCATGTTTAGTTTCCTTAGTCTCTCTTCATATGATGTCTGATAGGGTCAGAGACGACTTTGTTGCTGCTCATTGTATTCTGTATTTTTACATTCCTTTTAGTTCTGGGAGACCATATCACTACTGCATATTTCAAACGATGTCTTAGATGTGTGCACCACATGCTCACATGCTTGCATGTTGACTAGAAGAGACAGAAAGAGTCCATGGGCTAGTCTATGGTCTGCGCAAAAACTTACTTTTGTCACAGGAATGGCGCGATAACTTTTCACATAGACTCAAATTCTCCTCCTGCAAGAGAGCCGAGAGGGTTGAGAAAGATTTTGTATGTCTGACAGTGAGGTACACCCTCCTCACACAGCATGGATGGAGACGCTTCTCTTTACAATATCAGTTGTCAAAGAGAGCTGATATATGGTACTGCCTCATTTGCTTTTCCTGTTTTCTGCTCGTATTGTGCTTTTGTTTTTATGTATTAGAGTGTAGACATGGATGGAAAGCACACTGATTAGAAAACTATTCAAGCTGTCATAAATCTCCATAAAGCAGGTCTTAAAAGCAAAGAAATCTGCATTCAAAAGGGGTTGAAGCTCCAGGAGCTAATACAAAAATTCAAAGTGGGCAGGAGCAAAAGTTTACCACTCCCACAAAAGCCACCTGGAAAGCCATGTAAGGTACCTGAGAGGACATGGACACTTCTCAGGAGGCAGCTGGAGGTCAATCCCAGCCTTACAGGATGCCAAATTAAGGAAGGGAATCCTAGTGTTTTAGCTGGTGTCTCTCTGTACTGTTCATGACACTTTGTGCCGTGACCTTGGGTACCGCAGTTACTGTGTAAAGAAAAAGCCGCTTATAAATGACAGAAAGGAAAGAATTCAGTTTACAAAGAAATATCAAGATTGGATCTTAGATAAGTGGCGTACTGTATTGTGGTTTGATGAAAGCACTTTCTATGCGAGTTGGAGTGTACAGGTGCCCAGGATCTGATTCTAATGACTCCTGCTACACTCAGAAAACCACAAAACACTCTCAGAGTTTAATGCTTTTGGGGATGTTTTACTTTCAGTGGCCTCAGTGATCTTGATGTGCTCCCTAAAAACACTACTGTCACAAAAGAAGTGTATTTGGAATTCTTAATGGATAGTTTTAAGTCATTGTTAAAATAACCAAAGCTAAAATTTTCCAATAGGATGGGGCTCCAGCTCATCCTGCTAAAATTGTTAAGGAATGGCTAGATAACTGTGAAGTCAACACTATAAAAGAATGGTCTGGTAATTCACCAGATATTTCTCCAGGAGAGAATTTATGGGCTGTGATTGAGGCCAAATTACGAGGCTGTGACACCTCCACGTTCTCCAAGCTGAAAAAAGAGCTTTGCAAATGTTGGGTAGAATTCAAGCCTGAGACACTTCAAGATTTAGCTGATAGTGTTCCAAAATGTTGCAGAGGGTGCTGAAGAAACAAGAAAACACAATAAAATACTAAGCATTGGGTGAAGTTAGAATTTGGTAGTTTTTTGTGATCTGACAGGAAATGTGCAAACGAAAACTCTTGGTGTGGTAACTTTTTGCACAGACTGTATACAGTGTTGTGCAGCATGATTTTGGAGCATGGCATTGTTCCTCGAAACTGACATTGTAGATAGAAACACTGAATGACCTAAACCTCCTGGGTAGAAACTGAATTCATGGACTTCTCTACATGTTCATTTGGCACCTATTGTGGTCAGTTTTGGTGCCATGTTCCAAAACCATTCTCTGAAGCTGATCATTGTAGACACTTCTGGTCTGTCCCCATGCCTTGACACTGATCTGAAAAAGTGCTTGACCACTAAATGTGCTACACTGATTGTATAAACAAGCCTTATGCCACACAGAAAAGGAAGGGTAGGAAGTACTAAAATCTTGTAGTAAAGTATTGAAAATGTATGAAAGGCCAGCTAATCATGAAAATTAATGTAGTAAGCTGTGTGATTATGAAAAAAGTGTACAACATGATAAGCTTTTGCTGCAAAGAGCTTTTATGGCTAACCTCTTAGCCAGTTGACTTACATAAAGATGTTTAGGAGCTGGTGGAGTTATGGGCATATAGCTATTGTAACAATGCTCATAGCCCTAATGGTAGCCTGATACCACCAGTGGCAAGGGTCCCTACAACCTGAGGATTTGTGGACGATTTTTTCCTTGATAAGAATTTCCTGCACTGGTGCATGTCTTATACCAAGACAGGAGGCTCTCCTCTTAGCTAGCATCTAAAATTGTGCAGTGCATAGTGGTGATATATATATATATATATATATATATATATATATATATATATATATATATATATATATATATATATATATATATATATATATATTTATATTTATATAGAAGTGTAGATGATGGGCATGAATGTGGTGTAAAGAAGGAAGAAGCAAACAGTCATTAAATGTAGAGATGCCCTTGGACATTTAGTATGCAACACCATGTTTGTTGTGGGAGAAAGGGATTTGAGCATACTGTGAGTAAAAGGACCATCTCTTTTGAAATGGAAAAATAGAGAACAGGGGTGGCCAAGAGAATAAAATTTACTTGTGCAAGAATAGGAATAGGTTTTGACTATTATGAAAGTCTACCCCCACAGGGTAGTTCTTAGGAATCTGTTAGATATAAATTTAAAACGGACAGAGATCTTATGAATCGACTTGTGAATGGACTTGGTAAGAAGTAAAGTTATTCTCTTCCTAGTTATCAAGAATCTTAGTGACTTGAAGGTGCGAGTTGTATCCCAAAACCTGAACTGTTATTTGCTATTGAACCAGAAAATTGGAGCAAAGAAAATTAAGCTGGCCACCAATGATCATTGTTAATATCTGAGGCCTCCCGCATTAGGAGGGGTGCTCACACCAAAATAAAGTGAAAAAAATGCGCCCAAAGTTTGGTGAACTTCTAACAACCATAACTTTTTTATTATACATGCTTTGACAATAAATATGGTTTCAAAATGGTCGGTAGACAATCAAAATCACAATGGTCTTAAAAAATGTTCAAGATCATGATATTCATTACCCAATTAAAAATTTATTTATTTTTTTGTAAATTATGATTTCATAAATTCACTGAAGTTTGAGTGCATTATTACTCATAATACTGCACACAATAATGATAATTTGTGAATATTGAAACAAAAACACAATAACTATTAACGATAACATTAAGTGGAAAAATTATGAAGAAACTGGGCAACGGGCTGCTCATCCAATTACACTCCATTACCATTATCACTACCCCATAGAAAAGGTGTCTGTTCTAGGTCATTGCACCACGTGTATCACCCTCAGGTGACACCTCTGGTAGCCCCTCATTTTGCACAACATGTTGTACACCATTGTCAGACAATATTGGGAAAGTTTGGTGATTGTAGCACTAACACATGTCTACAGCAGAAAAGCTGGGAGTGTCCTTTCTGTCTCAACCAAGACACCGAAACAAAAGGAGCTAATGGTGGGTGAATGCAACTGGCCTCCCATTGGCTGAGAGTGTCATGTCATCAGAGGGGAGGATTCTGATTGGCTGATGCCCTCCCTGCACTAGAGTGAGCCACCCGTCATATATGGAATTTGCCCGATAAAATTTTCCAAATTATAATGCTACTGAATGGGCAGCTCTTCTAACACAGAATATAGCTTAGCAACTTGTTGTGCCTGCATTGATAGTCGACTAGACATCAAAGTTGTTCTTTCTTTGTGTATATATATATATATATATATATATATATATATATATATATATATATATATATATATATATATATATATATATATATATATATATATATATTTTTTTTTTTTTTTTTTTTTTTTTCTTCACCTTACTGACAGGACACTCATCCGCTCCTGGGCAAAAGTTAAGACTTCAACAGAGTGCTATACACAATTATCTCGGTTTTGGTTGGGGTGGTGCAAGTGGCCCTTCTAATGCAGGACGACTCATCTACAGAATTTATACTTTCAGAAAAAGGATATTCTATCCACCTTGGCCTGTTTTAATTCCTGGATCAGATTCATCTGTTGAGTGAAAGGAGTTAAGAAAATAAATGTAGTTAATAGTTGGTGATAGACTATTTGAGATTCTTTTGCTGACTGCTGAAGTGCCATAGAGAGAAGGCCAACATATGAGCATATAATGCCTTTTAAAAAATAATTAGGTTTACTTAATGTTTTTCAAAGTATTTAATTTCATATTTCCCTTGCAGGTAATGGGAAAACCATGAAGTTTGTCCCACCTCAAGATCCAGAGGTGGGCTCCACACAACCAGATAGTAGTACACCTAATGGTTCCTTAAAAGAGGACAATGATTCTAAGGCATCAATTGAAAGTGTGGATTCTGAAGAGGACTCAAAGTCATCCTTGAGTGATCACTCTCATTCTAGTGATGGGAAAAGAAGGAAACGAAGGAAAAGTAAAAAGGATAAAAAGAGACGAGAAGGGAGAAAAAGAAGTAGGAGTAGGTCAGGTAGTAGGGGAAGAGAAGAAAAGAGGGAACACAAAAAGAAGAAGAAAAGGAAAGAGATCAGTCGCAGTAGAAGTAGAAGTTCGGGGGAATACAGCAGGTACAAGAGTAGAAGTAGGAGCAGAGATAGCTACAGGAGGAAGAGAGACATTAGCAGGACACCAAGCATGGAGAGATCTTCACGCAGACACTACAGCAGAGACCACTCCAGGTCCCGTTCGAGAGGCAGAGACAGGTCAAGGGGGAGAAACAACGCACGAGGCTGGTCCAGAGAAAGGTCAAGAGGCAAACACAGGAGCAGGTCTCGGGGTAGGAAGAGCAACAAGAAGCGGCACAGGGGGAGTAGTAGGAGTAGGGCCAGAGAACGGCACCGCAGCTATAGAGATGGAAGTGAGGATAGTGCCAGCAGGAGCAGAAGCAGAAGCAGAAGCAGGGACTACAGTTGGAAGAGAGACAGATACCGTTCAAGGTCACATAGTAGATCAAGAACCCCCAAAAGGTCCAAGAAACGTCACAGGTCTCGGTCCCTAAGCTCAACCGTGTCTCTTGCTAAGAAGTCAAGGAGATCTCGGTCATCTTCGTAGGCAAGTGAAGCTCCTCTCGTGAGTGCTGTGGTAAGACAACCCTCAGGTAAGTTACCAGTCATCCCAGATGCCTGTATTTTTTTTGTTTTTTTAGTTTCAGATCAACTACTCGCCTACCAGGTTTTCTCCACTGTTTTGGGTGGAATTTTCAGAATTAGCTTAACAGCAAATTCATTTGCTTTTGCTGTGTTCTTGAGTCATTATAATAAGATAGGTGGGAGTCTTGAACCTGTAAAGCAATATAAAGAGTTAGCAGTTGATGCTTTTATTTATTGGAGACCATATTTTTTTATGGTTTGTTTTCTGTTTCAGCGGAATCTTGGTCACTTGGCCACCTTGGAAGTCAACCTTTCCACCCTCACTCTGTATCCCAAAACTGGTCTGATGTGTATAGTTCTCTTAAGAGGAAGTTATGTAATTTATTTAAATTACAATTAAGTCTCATTACTGGAATAATTAGTATCTTGAATGTGAATTCATGAATTTGAGTGAAATTTCTGTAATTACAGTTAACATCCTTAACATCCTTCTCAAATAACAAACTTCATATTCAAGAGATTGGCCTTTTTTTCAGGTTCTTTGATTATAAATATTGCTCATGTAGTTGACATGAAAGACTAGAAGATTTACATTTCCTCTTTCATTCTCCTCTGTGTAATGGACCCTCACATTAATTTCAAGTCAGGTAACAAATGCATCTTGTCAAGTGTCTTGGTAGGGAAGTCACCTGCATGTGCCAATTTTGAAACTGCTATTCTGACCACCTTTAATTTAACCATTATATAATGGCAGAATGCAGTTTTATTCATAAGAATAATTCCTATTAATAGGATGCCCTAAATATTCCCTTTCACTTTAACTGGCATGGCATGTCAGGAAGATGAAATTAGTGATAGCCAGTCACTTTCTCTTTGTGACTATCTCATCTTTTGAGAATAATTTAGTATTGTATGTTGGGTCACCAGTGTGCCCAGTGACACAACAGAGAGAAAGTGAATAAAGATATGACATGTAAGGAGGAAGATGCTGCAGCTCCCAACCTTAGAAATGAGAAGGGAAAGACTTCACAGCAGTGTCCCGAGTGATGAAGACCTGTGTTGTGTATAGAATTAAAGGAACAAGAGGACACAGAAGAAAGCTGAAAAGATCTTGTTGGAAGAAAAATTACAAAGCACAGCTTTCCCAACAGAAGCATAGAAGCCTGGAATAATCTAGATGACAGCAGGATCTATGCAAGGAGAATTCACTACTTTAAGAAAAAGTTTGAGAGTAGAGATATGGAAATAGGACAGTAAAAGCATAGTTCCTTTCTTGTATATCCCAACAAGGTAAACAGAACTGGGGAAATACACACACACAGACATATCACTTTCAATATTTCAGTCTACAGATTCATATTATGTTTATGAACCAAAGCCCCCAATATATAAAGATGTCCAAGTTTCTGAGCCTTAGGCTGGCTTATTTATATATTTTTTTCTGCGTTGTTTGTCTGCAGCAGTGCACAGAATACTTGCCAGTTTGTCGGTGTTTGTTCAAGATGGAGGATGTAAAAGAAGAGAGTGATCTCTGTGTATTAAAAAAGAGACGACGTAAATGGTGGACCCACCCAATAAACAGCTCTAAGTTTCATCAAGGAACATTCTACACGTTATATGATGATGACCTGCCATAATGTTCTGTAAAACATAGTTATATTCATAGTGTACCTTTACTACTATAGTGTATATAATAATAATAATAATAAACCTATTCATATTAGTACATAAAAATGCAGCACTCAACCTCTGGCACAGATTAACCATGACTGCTGCTCGGGGAAAAACCTCCCTTCTGAAGGGCTCCATATATTTCTATAGTATTCTAAGCCGCCTGGCACCACGTGTGTTAGCAGTGCACGTGGCTGGTAAATCACTGCCAGGCAGAAATTAAGTTGTGTTGCCAGTCTGTGATTTCTAAACCGCGGTAAAATAACACTTGTGTGAAGCCAGCCTTGTATCGGTGATGAAAGGATAATATTATTTCTTAAACCTCTCTTAAAATCCTTGGATACATTTCTCCCTTTCATAACTGTAAGAAGTGATCCTATGATATATTCTTTACACAATAGTTTGTTTCTCCTTCAGTCTCGCCATATTTACAGTACCCAGGTATTTCAAATCTCACCATGTTAGACACAACAAGTCCTTGCTTCACTAACATTCCTCCTGCATCTAATTTTATTTTCACATAATCCATGTACCTTATTTAAGACCTTAACTTTATTAATGCACATGTCACATGTCAAGATCTAATTACTATTAAGTAGTCTCAGTCACCTTTACACTGTTCTATCAATTGTTCTATCAACTCTCAACAATCTCTCCTCTGAATTAAACACTGATGTAGCATTGCAAACAGCAGCTGATTCCTTTAAGCTCTGTCCACACTAGTGGCCAAAGCCCACCGGGCTTTGCCAGTCACCGGGCAAAGCCCACAGGCACACAGAAACTGGTGTCCACACAGCAACGTCTGCCTGGCCCAGTCAGATGTGAGCAGCGGTGCAGCCTGGCAGTGTATCATTGTAATCTAATCAAGAAGGCTGTGTGGTATGACCATATGCAAAGCAAGAAGGACCACAAGAAGCTGTCACTGTGTACCACAGTACCTTCTCTGTCCC
>NC_087157.1:29550615-29605615 GCF_035594125.1 Scylla paramamosain
AACTGTTAAAATGAATACCACCACCTAGGAGTGGTCTATAAGGCATGGCTGCTCACACCCTGGTGAGTCATCTGTTAGACTAGCAGAGCATCAGACGTAATGATGGACAGGTGGCAGCAGCAGCAGCAGTAACAGTCTTCAAGAACATTCTGGAGGCTCCAAGCCAAATTTGTCTAAATGAGCAGCTCTCTTAGCTTCAAACAGTGCCTGGAAAAAAAAGAAAAAAAAAGAAAAAAAAAGAAAGAAAACAATAAAAAAAATTATTGTGAAGACTTCCTGGTAAAGAAATGTTTGCAAAGGAAGGATAAATATCAGCAATTGTATTCTTGTTCTTAAGCTGGTGTGGGTTTCATGGGAAATTAATACAGTGGAACCTCAGTTATCGAATGCCTCCCTTTCCAAACAAATAAGTTTTCAAACAAAATTTTGAACTCGTAATTGCTTCAGTTGCCATACCATAATTCAGTTCTCAAACAAGGTTACTTGATTTCAAATACTAATACATAGCAAAAGCTGCCATTTATTACTAATTTATAGTTCATATAAATATTTTAGAGAGACACAATGGGTAAAACAGTAATTCAATCTTTGAAATAAGGTAAATGTGATCCTGTTGAAGACCCTCAACGTAAACAAACAGTTCAATGCTCAGGAGTAATCCCAAGCCACCTGTGGCTCTCTCAATAACCCACAATGCCATCACTACTTCAACTGCATTTTCCCAGTAGCTTTTCCCAGCAGAAAGATGCTTAATTAAGTGTTATGATCACCTTCATTTTGATGGTGAATGGGTTGCTCCTCTCTGTGTCACTCTGTAATGTTTCCCTCACTAGATCAATGACAAAGAGAATACCTGCACAGTCTAGAGTCTAATCAATATTTTCTGTTGAGTTCTGTATCACTAAGTTCATTCAATACATCCTTTCTACATATATAATTTCTGAGCTGGAGATGGTGAGGAGCAGCTATCTTATCAGCAGGAGTGTCTGTCATAATCTACTGAGTGTCCAGGAACATATTAATCTATTTTATATTGATTTGTATGGGGAAAGTAGTTTTGGTTTCCAGACATTTTGGATTTTGAACAGCATTCAGGAACTAATTAAGTTGGAGAACCTAGGTTCCACCATATCTCATTTCATGTAACAAAAAAAACTCAGGTTAACCATTTTGTATTTAAAACTATTTTGGAGAAAGAAAAAAGAGCTAGGCTCAACTTCTATAAGATATACTAAAGGATTAGCTTCCAAGGAAATTGTGTACAGCCATTTAATTAAGTGAGTAATAACCAAGAGCCACGAATGCAGCATCAGCCTAATATTTAAAGGTTATTTCAACAGGTTTTGGAAGTCTCACATACAGTACAAATATATTATATATAAATAATTTATTTATTTTTAATGTTTTTAAATCCTTTTCACTTTCTCCCAGCAAATCAGTGTCATATGCAAACCTGAATTTTGCATCACTTCCACATATCTTCACTTCGATATTAACCCTTGCTTTATGTTCTCTATTCCTTCCATATGAAGTGAACCACCACCTTGATGTTACACATTTTTCCATATCTCCCAAAATGTAGAACAGTAATTTTTTTAACATTCCATTTATGAATATTCTTCAATGGCAAGGGTCTGGCTATGCACAGCTATGAAAAAGCAGGATTACTGTCCTCCTGTGTTGGGCAGTGGAATCACAATTCCTTAACTTATTGTTCCATGCCTTTTGTATGCTAGGTGACCATAAAATATAGCATGGCAGGATACATGCCCAAATAGTCTCTTGCTGAGACAAAGATCATCTTATCTCTCACTTTATGAATAACCCAATAACTAAGCAGAAAATGTGAAAAATCTTGAGAAAGTTAACTGTTATTGCAAGAATTCAGGTACATATTTTAAAATCAATGGACAATAATGTTATTGAATGTGTGTATGAAATGCTACAATAATGAGTAAAGTATGAGAACAACTTACAGGATTGTGGACATAACTATCACATGCATAGCACCAGGTGGACAGATCACTGAAGCTCAGCACCAGGTGGTGTTCTTCACATACCCCATGCATCAGCATGTGTTCAGCAACAAATCTCCCACACAACACCTGCATAGAAGCATATCTCAAGTCAAAAACTCCACTGCAGAATAACTATCTTCCTGCATATTGGTGTCTTTAAAGCATACTGTAGAGACCTACTTACCATAGCTTTTCATCACCTATTTGAAATTACTATACATTCCTTTTCATGATGGACTTGATCAATACTGTATAACATAAAATGCACTATTGGTTTGTAATAACTTTCAAAGAAAAGCTTGAAATACCTTTGAATAAATTTATTAATAATGAGTGAAATGAATAAAAGAATGCATATCCAGTTTTTCATGATATCAAAAGCTTGAGTATTTTGAAAAACTTATAAATTATATTCTGGACTTGGGAAAAAAAGAGTGAGAAATACTTGCCTTATAACAGGTGAGACAACACCAATTCTCAGAAGTGTCATGGCACTCCTCACAGGCGCTGCTGGTGCTGAGTGTGCCATCAGGCACTGGCTGCACTTCCTCTAAGTGGGGGCACCAGGATACTGGTACAACAGCATATAATTCCTGCAGGAAAGTAAGCACAAAATTTTGTTGTAGTCTTTTATTCAAATTTACCTATTTTGCAGTTGAAGATGCCTATTTATCTCTGGCAATATTCTGAAAACAAACTACAAGTATGATAAAAGTGATGACTTATGGCAGGTAGTTAACTGATGTATGGTATATAGATAGATGTAGGACACTTCTTGAAAGGCAAGGATAAACACAGCTCTAATCACTCATAGTCCGTCAACATGCACTTATAAGATGATAACAAAATCAACACACACACACACACACACACACACACACACACACACACACACACACACACACACACACACACACACACACACACACACAAAAAAAAAAAAAAAAAAAAAAAAAAAAAAAAAAAAAAAAATCATACTAACTTGCTTATAATAGCCAAAGCAAGCAGTGCCAGTAGAGCCTGCAGTACTTACATAAAGTGTTATGCCATGTAGTCAACACATTGCTGAGCAGTGTAATCCATGACACCTCACAAAATATATTAAAGAATGAATTCAGTGCTTATATAAGGTTTTAAGACTAACTTCCCAAATGAATGTAATATGAACAATTACAAAGTAGGTTAATGGAAGTGCATTCTTTCATACTGGAACAGTAACATAATGTGAAAAGAAAGATGTAAGTGTAGCACTCTCAGAGCATAATGTTAAATTGTGTGTACAAAACTGTAAAAAATCCTGCTGTGTCAAAGTTTGTGTCTGCACACTAATTTATGTCTTCAGTGCTAGTTTCATAAGCACACAATACTTCTAATACAAACATTTTCTAAAAAAACAAACTCATCTATTTCAATTCTTTGTTGTGGTTCATTCTACCCATTTCTATTCTATAATGAAACAAATGCTGATTTGATTAGCTCAATATTAAAATTTGTTCTAAAAGTGGATATGCTATTAGATTTTATATCTTTATTTATCTGTTTATTTGCATATAAGAAGAGTTTTGACAAAAAAAAAATCTTTGCATGTAAGAAGGGTTCTGGAGAGAGAGAGAGAGAGAGAGAGAGAGAGAGAGAGAGAGAGAGAGAGAGAGAGAGAGAGAGAGAGAGAGAGAGAGAGAGAGAGAGAGAGAGAGAGAGAGAGAGAGAGAGAGAGAGAGAGAGAGAGAGAGAGAGAGAGAGAGACACTGAAAATGCAAGTTCCAAAAGTGGTTCAAGTGGCAAAAAAAAAAAAAATAAATAAAAAAATAAAATAAATAAATAAAATAAAATCATGAGAAGTGTATTGAAGCCTCCCTCTTGAAGGTATTTAAGTTATAAGTGGTAGGAAATACAGAATCAGGTAGAGAGTTCCAGAGTTTACCAAAAATAGGGATGAAAAACTAGGTGTATTGGTTAACTCTTGTGTTGAGGAAGGGGACAGAATACAGGTGAGAGAAAGTAGAAAGCCTTGTGCAACAAGACTATGGGAGCAGCAGCATTAAGTACCATAGTTACTATGGGAAAAGTAGCATCAAGTACCATAGTTACTATGGGTGGAGTAACATCAAGTACCATAGTTACTATGGGAGGAGTAGCATCAAGTACCATATTTAGTAAGATCAGAAGAGCAGAAATGGAAGATAAAGGCTCAGATACCATTTGTAAGCTGCCTCTCTATCACAGATAGCAAGAGGGTAGGGTGAGTTAAACTGAGGTTTAGAAGATCTAGTATGAGAGAGTGAGGAATGTATGTACACCTTCATGTCAAATACTATCACTTCTGTTATGCACTCAGCACACAAGAGATGGGTTTCCAACAAGGATGTAGTGGTCATTCCATGGAATGGATGACACAGATGTATTTTCATACCTGTGCTCCTAAGCATTCAGACAGTATAAGGGTCGTAGTGCTGTCCTCATGGCTGCCACCACAAGCTCCCTCCAGCTCCCCACCAGAGGTCTCCTCTTTCTTCTCCTCAGTTTGGGTTCTCCTTGGGCTGGCCTCACCAATGTTCACTTGACACAGACTGGCTGCTAACTCATCAACAGCTGCCAAGACATGAACCATCAGTTAATAATGCTTCCCAATAATCACATATTTAACATGAGATTGTCTCAACTGTAAAATTTAACAATAAAAAGTATGAAATAAATCTTATGATATGCAATACTATAGATATTTTACACAGACATCACAACAACTAACCATATCCTGCACACTATAAGCTATTCACTGTTCACTTAATTTGAGAGCTACAGTTGTTGATAAGACTGAAATGTAACCAGAACCAAGAATAAAAGGTAAAGAAAAGTTTGATATGTATCATGATGGACCACACAGTGTTTAGCAAATGTCTGCTGTGCTTTCATACACATTTTAGACTGCTATATCTCTTGTACCCAACATCCCAACCTGAACTCCTGATTACACACTATCCATTTCAGATCCTACGAGACATCATTGTTCACCAACATCTTTTCAACCAACAGATGGATAAAATATGACATTTTGGTACATTTTTGGTAATTTATGACACCACAGTGAAATGTGTTTCATCAAGGAGTTTACTCTCGGCTTTCAAAGGGAAACTGACAAAAGCTGGCTTGAGCATTTGGATAAGGAAGATTTTGTGTGATGTAGTTATGACGTGTATCACTCAACCACCCATCCCTCTACTCCCATCTTCTCCTCCCTCCCTTCTTGCCTTCCTCTTACCCTATTTCTTTCTCTCTCTCTTATACAAGAGAAGCCATACATATAATACTTTTCTATAATGGCAGATAATCCAAAAATATACACTAAGTATGGCTGGATTGTTTATAGAAACAATCATGATTGATTGGAGTTGTTTGACTGTTATATGTGATAACTCAAGGGCATGTGGCTGTGGAAGGTGCATAGCCATACACTGAGAAGGAAGGAATGCTTCATTACTGTCGATCATGGCCTACATTCTACAATGGCCATGTGGATGCAAAGCAGTAGTTGTAGGGAGAGTGATACATGTCATGACTGTGCCACACAAAACCCTCCCAGTTTGAAGGCCTACTTGGCTCTTGTCACTGTCCTACTTATTCTTGTCAACTTCCCCTTGAAACCCAAGAGTAAATATGATGAAGAAACATGCTTAGCAATACACTTTGGTGTCATAAGTAAATTAGGGTATGATGTCAAACAAGCTGTCTCAATGTCATATTGGTCCATCTGTTAGTTAAGAAGATACTTGCAAAAAAAGATGCCTCAAAGGGTCTGAAATGGATAGTAGTCACTGCAGCTATGTGGGAGAACAGATATCATGGTTCCCTGAGAGAGGGACTGCCAAAGCATCCACATACTATAAGTAGTACTAAGAAAGTTGCAAAATGTGAGTATTGAGTTGTGGAAAATTCAAAATATATGACAAAGTGAGTTATAGCCTGGTTCCAATTCACTATTGTACCCAAAACTCATCTATGCATTCATTTTCAAGAATTATCATAAGCACTGTTTTCACATTATTCATGGATGTGAGCTGAGTGTCACATATTGACACTACTATTCTGTTGCTGGCAGCACCAGTCTTGTGTCTCTAAGGCAAGCTTCTCTATTCTATTTTATAACAAAAACAGAAATAAAGTTCATGAGAAATTAGTCATATAATGCCTATTTGGAACAAATGCATTTTCCTCATGGTCATTTTGTTAAAATCTGCTGAATTTGTATTGCCAAACATTCTTCAGCACCTGCTACACATGAAATGTGAGAGTACTGTACACTTAAACTATATATAAGTACAAAGGTAATAATGTTATATGGGCACACCTTGAGCACTGGTGGTGGAGGAAATAGGTCTCTGGGTTGATTTGAAAGAGTTTTGCTTCCTGGGAGATTCCACCATCTTACCCTGAAAATGAAAGTTTGTGTCACAACTCCATTATTTTGTCTAGTTATCTATTAGGGTATTTTTACTCTAATGCGTAATAAATTCAATATATGAATAAATTGATAATGGAGTTCCTGTTTTCATTTGTGCACATCAACGAATTAATATATGCAGCATCCAAAATATTTGTTACCTTTAAGTTGAGGCTAGACCAAAACTTGCAGTGAGCACCAACCACACTGGTGAGGCTGTCCACTGCATTCTGACAAGGGGTAAGGTTGCCAGAGAGAGAAGGCAGGGGATCACCCAGGAGGGCCTTGGCACATAAGGTCATGCAGTAACTAATAGAGGTCAGGTTGTAGCCTCCCTCCAAGGCCACAATCACCCTCCCATCTCCTACAGAAGTTAGGAACTTGGTCATGTGGCCATAACACTCAGGAGTAACATTGTATCCTGAAAAGACATTATTACTATTGGTATTATCCTTCATTTTTTACATATACACAAATAGCATGCTAATGTGAAAAAAAAAAAAAAAATCCATTCTATATAATCATTTATCCCTTTATCTTTTATCAGCCTCTATGAATCAACCACAAGATAAAAGGGATCTCCAACTTTCTCCATTCACTCTGCCAGATGTCTGTGTATTCCAGTCCAACCCAACAAAATTTTTTCTTAATGGACTTGTTTAGTATGGCTGTACTTTGCAAGTTTATGCCATGTGATCACTGGAGCAAACAACCTTCTTCACCATAACAAAATAACGTTCCATTACTTGTATATCCTTCCTAAAATGCAATCTTGAAAAACTCATGACATTTGCCATTATGCCATTCTATGTCTGTCTGTCATTTTGTGGTTTTCCCTTAAAATGGTACATATCTGCCCTTAAAGGGTTCCCTAGATATGATGGACAGGTGTTTTTCTGAACAAGGTGACTGCTGACTATGTAAATGCAATCAAGTTCCATTAATCAATATTTAACAATCCTTCACATATATTTATTTCAACTTTCAAAAACAATCATGCTCATGTGTACCATGGACTGACAATAGGCTTAAAAAACAAGATCATGGAAGAAAGTGGAGAGAGAGAGAGAGAGAGAGAGAGAGAGAGAGAGAGAGAGAGAGAGAGAGAGAGAGAGAGAGAGAGAGAGAGAGAGAGAGAGAGAGAGAGAGAGAGAAAATGGCTTTTGTGTTATTTTCTGACTGAAGTTTTAACATTTTTAGTGACACCTACAATGGTAGCTACTTCATAGCTATTTGCTTATTACAAATGTGTAGCATCACATCATAAATATCAAATTATTTAATTATGTAATTAAAAAGGGATTCATGTGCCTTGGATTTCCCATTATTCTCTTTCTTTAAATAACTTTTTTTTATTTCAAACACTCACAAGCAGTACAAAAACTTGTAGGTGCATTTAGCTTATCAAAAGTTGTATGTAAAACCGAGCAGTGAAAAAAAAAAAAATAAATAAATAAAATAAATAAATAAATAAATAAAAAATAAATAAAATAAAATAAATAAATCATATATATATATATATATATATATATATATATATATATATATATATATATATATATATATATATATATAAAGCTTTATATATGCATGATGTAATGAAAGAAAATAAAAATTATGCCTCGTTCATAAAAATGCTTTTGTGGGTCACCATTCCCCATTTTATGCAGAATGACAACGCTGGGTGATGATTCTGTGATAACTCATGAAGTACTTGACAGGCAAGGGCAAATCAGAGAAGGTTATGCAGCTAGTACATTGTGGCATCTCAATTTCTTTCTATTCTTTTTCTCTCCATACATATTCCTCTCCATCTTATTTATATCTTTACTGAAGACTTTCATGAGCTGGACTCACCACCAAGGGGATCACCAACTGCTGCATCAAACCCAGCTGAGACCAAGACCAGCTGTGGATTAAACTCAGTAGCCACAGGAAGAACCACCTCCAGGAAAGCAGCCAGATATTCTGCATCTCCCATCCCACCCTGGAGAAAATGTAACCATGTAAATAATTAATTAAATACAAATTTAAGGATCAGATGAAAGAGTATCATGAACTGTAAATTAGGGAGGATATACAATCCAAGAATACAGTCAGGTTGCTGCTAAAAGCTGTCATTAAATGCAATTCACAGTCAGGTTCCTGCTAATGGCCAGCATTAGATGCAATTTACACAAGTTATAATGAAAGCAATGGGAAAAAATTACTATAGTTCCAACCTAGCTAAGACAGGCTCCCCTGAAATTAAAACAAAATATTTCCAGACTACCTACATTATTTTTTTTTTATGCATACAACAGAAGCTAACAAATATATACAAGCCCATCAAATATGAAAAGGTTAATAAATAAAAACCAGCACAGACATTAAAAGTCACATTAAGCGATTGTTTACACACACAGCTGATGAATGCTTACTGTAAATATCACCTCACATGTTCACACACCTCATGTATTCACACACTCACTATGTTATTTGGGTGCAATTCTATGCCCTTCACTAAATGCAAATGATAAACAATAGTTCCCTAATAGTGTAAGCAGGGTGCCCTCACTGCTGCAGGTTGTGATGGGATTGCACAGTTGCCAAGCACATAAGCACAGTTCAGTATAAACTGATATCACTACAGGTGGGGTGGGTGGTGGTGGTGGCAGCATGCTCACTATTATCATAACAAGTGGCAGTGGCAGCAGCAGTCCACATCCTTCCCTGGCATTAGTGTTATCCTGCCCCATGTTATGGAGTTCACTGCAGCTTGTTGTGGCCCATACCTGCATTAGGGGTTTGAGTCCCCTGCATTACAGTGTGACTTGGAGGCAAACTGACTCCATGTGTTAGATGTGATTCACATTAGAATAATACACATAAGCAGCAACCTGACTTTATATGGAAAGTTATAGCATTAAATATGTAAGTAGTCAGAAGGTTGTATCAATGTTTTAAGAGAGATGAATGATGAAAGACTAGTGGAACACTCACCTACTCAGAGGGAGATGCTCTGGTACAACATGCCCAGAAACATAAAGCAAACAATGGAATGCTTTTTAAAGTATTGTACAATATATACACATCATTCATAAATCAAATGATGAAGATGGTACTAAAAATCCTACATCAAACCCTTCCTATTTCCTGTTCTAAAAATGTGTAAGAGAGAGAGAGAGAGAGAGAGAGAGAGAGAGAGAGAGAGAGAGAGAGAGAGAGAGAGAGAGAGAGAGAGAGAGAGAGAGAGAGAGAGAGAGAGAGAGAGAGAGAGAGAGAGAGAGAGAGAAACTCAAAAAGATATACTACTCATTCAGCAGATGCTGAATGGAAAATGTATTACATACTGATTCCAAATATAAATGTTTCCTAATAATAAAGTAATAATGATAAAAGACTGGCAGAAATAAAAGGATGGAGCTCACATTGTTCCACGGAATATTTATGTTGAATCCTTTTCCTTTCTTCAGCCCAACACGGTTGTAGTTGGCATCAGCACTCCCAGGGAAGAATCTTCCATGGTCATAGCGGTGGATTGATATGTACAGCACTCGTGGATCCGACTCAAACATGTGCTGCGTCCCATTGCCGTGGTGCACATCCCAATCCAAGACCAACACTCTGGAACACATCAAGGGTGTATATTTAGCTAGTTGTTATATGCTGGATTTAAGTTAAACTCATGTTGTCTCTCTACTTATTGTTATCAACTATTGTCTTAAGATCATGCAAACTTGTTATTCTTATCACCTTTGTCTTCGATCCTTTCCAAAGATCAACTGTGCAGGAGTTTGCATGCCCTAATATGCAACACTCATTCCCCATAGTAATGGTGTAGGTGTGAGTATATTTACTGAAAAGTAGAAAATGAAGCAAGGCATGTGAATGATTAAGGGCATGTATAAGATGCCAGTTACAAATTGTATTATATTTACATCTCCAGGAAGTCCCTTTCAATTACTACACAAAGTTTTCCTCACTGAATGGAGTTCCTTCATTTTCTCTTCTTCTTAGATGCTTCTCAGCTTGTGTAGATAATGTACGGTTCATCAGAAAGAATAAAAGAAAAGTGAAACAATTATTTATAACATATTAAACAGGTAATGATGTGTTTATTCTTTCAAAACTCTTGAAAAAAATAGTAAAATAAAAAAATTCAAGATGAAGGCATATAACCAGCTTAACCCTTAAACAACAGTTGAGTGGTGTGAGATCCTCATCTTATCATCTTAAAACAGTTTTTAGAAAAATTACTCTTATTCATTATAGTCATCTATCTATCTATATACCAGGCCAGCAATCCCACATAGAGTGGTCAAGACAAAACACTACACACTCACACTCTTAGCTCCATCAGCCCCTGGTGAAAAAGGATAGTCACATGGCCAACTGTACTACTATTTCCTTAAGTAGTTGACCTAGAAACCTATCCTCCTTTGCAGTGGTGTTATTTTCCAACCTGATGGTGTTTCAGCTCAGCCAATACAATAAAATATATCAACTTCTGATCCATGAAGGTGGTGGTCTGTGTGTGTTTGTTATGCTGGATACAGCACTGGCTACAGTTCATGCTTCATCTGCTCCTCACTGCCCTGCCCCTATCTTGAAAAGAATTTTTTTTTTTCTAAAGCACCCTCATAATTTCATAAATATGATTCCATGTCTAAAAACTTATTAGGAATGGACAAAACTGCCTTATGTTTATGCTTGGTTGTGCACTGGGACATGGGTGAATCACCCCCTCCCATCATCCTTGCTGTGTGTGTGTTGACAGAGGGAAATGTGATAGGGAGCACCTTTGCAAGTGTTGCAAAAATCATGTTCAAAACATTTCCTGCCCACATCTGTTTGATTTAAGGCAGGAAATTATATCATCAATGGATCATCTTTTACAGAATCACTACTAACAATCAAAAAGTTGTGCACAGATAGGTGCTTCAGAGTGTTCCTGATGAGGAGACTCAAAAGCTTAGAAAGACAGAAAATCCAAGCTATAGGTAAGTGGTTTGAAAGAATGAGAACAGATTAAATGTTGATCAAGCAAAGAGTGATCATGGAAGCACAGTTACAGATAATGATTGGTGGGACTCCATGAAGATCAAAAGCCTGTATGGTGCTGGAACATGGAACATTAAAGTAGCAGAGAGGAAGTGGTTAAAAATAATGGAAATTAAGTGTTTGATGAATATTTGTGGAGTATCATAGAGGGATTGAATAAGAAATGAGGAGGTAAGAACTGGTATTTTGAGAGAGTTGGCTAGACCACAAATGTCCTCAGGTTGGACTTCTTTTTTTCTGATATCAACCCTAAGTGTCTTGACACTCTACTAAACTTTTCTTCATTAACTTCTGCAACATTTGCAGCCTTAGATCTAATTTTCAATCTGTGGAACACCATCTCTCCACTACTAAACCTCATCTCTTCCTCACCAAAATGCAGGTATCTGAGGCAACTGACAGTAGTCCCTTCTATGTACTCTCCTAGTTTCTCTATCCTCATTTTCAATACAAAGCTGGATGTTGCATCTGTGTGCACAACCACCCAACTTGCTTTCATGCCCATGCTCTTGAATCTTCTGAATCTTCTACCATCTGGCTATGACTACAGAGTCACTCTCAAACTTAATTTATCTGTGCTGTATACCTCTGACCCTATTCCTCTTACTATAAGAAATTCTTTCATGATTTAACTTCCAAAGTGGAGCATATCCTGACTCTTTTCCCTTTTGTAGAGATCTCCCTTCTTGGAGACTTCTATGTTCACCATCAGCTTTGACTTTCCTTTCCCTTCACTAACCAACTTGGTGAACTAGCCTTTAACTTTGCTATGCTCTATGACAGTCATTCCCAAACAGTGGGTCATGACCCCCAAAGGGATCATGAGCCTTTTTCTGTGGATCATGGAGGGTCCAACTTGTAAAAAAAAAAAAAAAGCATCCTTCTCATTAAAATGCATGATTAAATCATTGTTAATAAACATTAATAAACAGTAATAAACATTAAAAACATTTAATTTACTGTTCTCTCTGCTGTGTATAATCTTTTAAATATATTTGCACCATTGAAACTGTTCATTTTTAGAAGGCTTATAAAAGTCAGGATTATGGTAGGTTTGGTACTACTGAAAGTGGTCATATACTGGATGAGTTTAGGAAATGCTGCCCTATGACCTAGAACAATTAGTGCAACAGCCTACTTGTATTTCTAACTGTCTTGGAGATACATCCAACATTCTTGGCCTTTTCCTCATCTCTAATTCTTCTCCTTATGCTGTCACTCTATCTTCTCCATTAGGCTCCTTTGGTCACAACCACATATCTATATCTTGTCCTATCACTCCAACCCCTCCTCAGGATCCCCCAAAGCAGAGGTGCCTCTGGCACTTTGCCTCTACAAATTGGGGGGGACCTGAGGAGGTGTTATTCTGATTTTCCTTGGAATGACTACTGCTTCCAGGTCAAAGACTTGATTCTGTATGCCGAGCACATATCTGGCATGGAGGACTTCATTCCTCACTTTTTCTCTTACTCTAAATCTTCCAAACTTTGGTTCAACTCAGCCCATAGGAAGTACCCTGCATCTGCTGTGGTCTCAGGAGGACAAATCTAAAAATATTAGAGGTCAGAGGAGGCATCATCATGCTTCATGACTTGTTAGGAATGTGATACTTTGGAATCCAATTTTTTTATAGAGGGAAGTTAACATGACCCACCTCTCTAAATGATGGCTAGTAATGGCATGCTGTGCAGCCACACCCACACTGTTGTAGAAACAGAAGCCACAAGGATTATTCCTCTCAGCATGGTGGCCTGGTGGACGCACCACAGCCATACCATGCTGACAGCTGCCTGACATCACACAATCCACAGTCTGTAAAAAGAATTGTATGAAGAGGTAAGATCTGTTACAAATATATAATATTATTACCATATTTTCATCTCATTCATCTTCACTCATACACCAACTTTTCCCAGTGCTATCATTTTATGCTCTTCTGCAATGATACTGTTTAAGTTTTGCCTTTCCTAATATTTGGAAAATTTTCTGCTATACTCTGGTTCACATATGCACAAATATTTTGGCATTACTCAATATTCAATTTGGTCTGCAGTCCCCAATTCCTTTCATCAAAATCTTACTCAACAAAAATTTCATCATGTCAATGCATTTAGAACCTTTACAAGTGAAGTCCAGTAAAATCAGTTAAGGCATCTGGGGCTGTATTCATGAAGCGGTCATAGTGGGTCTTAGCTATGAAATGTATCATAGATAGGACAAAATGGCGCACTCTTATCATAAACCGTGCATGTCTATCATAAATCTATGCGGGAAGCTAAGAATGAGTCCACCCTGTCTTACTGCAGCTTATGACAGACACTTCCCACAGCTGAGATGGCTGCTCCATAACATCTACAGCTAAGGAATTATTTACCCAGAAAGGACAAACTGAATGAACTTAGTGACATGGAACTCATCAAAAGATGTTGTTTAGACTGTGGAGGTATTCTCTTTGTCTCTGATCTAGTGAAGGAAGCCTTACAGAGTGATGCAAATAGGAGCAATCCACTCACTGCCAAAATGAAGATGATAACACTTAAATATCTTGTTGGTAGGAAGATACAAGGAAAATGCAGTAGTGATGGCAAGAGGCATCCTCGCCATCCCACCATTTACAAGCCACATTTGTTGATATTGAGGCACTTCTATAGGATAACAATTACATTATTTCAAAGACTGAATTACTATCTTGCCCACTGTGTCTCTTCTCCAAATATATAGAAAAATGAAGGAAATATTTTTAGAAGCTATAAATTAGTAATAAACAACAGGTTTTGCTTCAACTTTTGGTATTTGAAATTAAGTGAGTGCTACATATAGCAGATGGTTATGATATACAGTTTTGTTCAATTCATATCTAATGACATACAACTTATGAAAGATATTCTAAGTTATGATACATGTCTGTCAAAGCTATGATGCATGTCATAACTTTATGAGGAATGTGGCACCTGTTCTATGGAACTTGACAGAGAATGTAACAGCAGAAAAATCCTCATTGCACCTGTTCTTGCATCTAATCCCCCCCCCCCCCTCTCTCTCTCTCTCTCTCTCTCTCTCTCTCTCTCTCTCTCTCTCTCTCTCTCTCTCTCTCTCTCTCTCTCATACAAACTCATCTGAGATACTATGAAGATCTGTACCTGTTTTTAGCTTTAGATTTCTAATCTAGGGAACCACATCTTCATGTAAATTATCATATTACCCGTGCCATTTGCTAAAAAATAAAAGCAGGACTCACAGTATATGAACAAATGAAATTCACTCTGCAAAAATCTATCATAACTATAATTTCAAATTCAAGCTAGCCATTTTACTTTCAATTCAATATAAAATGGCTATCCTAAACTGCTTTGGTTTGCCTCAGCCAAGTTTCCAGTGTTACCCCTTCACTTTTTTTGTAATGGTTTCATTTCATCTCTGTACAACTAATTTAGCAAATCCTTGCTGGAACTAAAAGTGAAAGTAAACACAGAAGAGGTTGCAGGACATGATCAGAAAACAATGTGCTGTATTATGAGAATAACATGGAAGGGTACCTACTGTGAGGACGGAGCCGGCAGCCAGGAGAGCACAGTGGTTGGTTCGGCGATGCAGGTAGATTGAATCAAAGGAGTTTGCTAGGTGGTGCAGCTCAGAAGGTTTCATGGCTTGCAGACCAGACATGAATTTAATGTGTCTGCTAGAGTGTACTCTCTCCAACTCCTGCAAAGTGGCCTCTCTTGGCTGTGTCAATAAGGGTTCATTAAATAAAGAATAATGGAAAAGTTGTTGGATCTCATATGGACACAAAGATGTAATGAACATTCTCTGCAACACAATATATGAAATTACATTAGTCATGATTAAAGACAGTCAACAGGATTTATGTAAAGAATATGGCCATAACAAACCTAATCACAACACAGTGAACGTACCCATGATAACAGATTGTCCACATCAAAAGTAAATGATCAAAAAATCATAATTTATGGGCTTCCCCATAAAGCAAACGAGCTTTTAAACTTTATTAATTACTTTATTCACAACTAAACTTTATCCCCATTATCCCTGTGACTGACTCTAACCTGTTTGTTTACCTGAAGTTTCTCAAAACAGCTGTTTGTACATAGGTCTTCTTATATACATACAGTGTAAATGTGGCATTTATATAAAGTTATGAGTTTTTAGTCAGGAAACAACGGGATTCATATGGTTTAACAATTATGAAACTTTGAAATTATGTATATGTATCAAATATATTTGGGGAGAGTCATGAATGTCAGGCCAAAACAAGATATTTTCAGAGAAAGGTCCTGCCTAAATTGGACTGTGTCTAATAAGCCATTAAATACTGTAAATCCAACTTCTCTCATATTGATTATTTATTCTTATAAAAAGACTTCAACAAAAAGGTGCTGCAATTAATATGGTTAAAAGGCACATTTGATAAAAGTGATGCATTCCTTTCCCTACAAAAGATGCAAAGTAATTAATAATGAGACAGTTTTGGATATGGTTCATACACTGAGCTCCACATTATAAGAGAGAGAGAGAGAGAGAGAGAGAGAGAGAGAGAGAGAGAGAGAGAGAGAGAGAGAGAGAGAGAGAGAGAGAGAGAGAGAGAGAGAGAGAGAGAGAGAGAGAGAGAGAGAGAGAGAGACTGATACCCATCTGAACATATAGGAAAAGCAATTCTTGTCACCTTAAGACGGTGGCAGCGTTCAACAATGCCAAAGTTACACAGCTGCTCAAAGATGCAACTGATCCTATCTGGGCACTCTGGATGTGTGGAGTCTGCATAGCTGATATGTTCCTTCATGGACTCACTGTACACAAGGCACACAGACTGCCCAGCCTTGAGACACTGTTGCTCTGAAAGAGAAAAAATGGTGTGTCCCTGAACTTGACCAAGAATCTCAGGTTAATCATAAGGTAAGGATATTTTTTTCAATTCTGCAGCTAGAAACTGTCATGGAAGAAGTGGACTAATCTACATTTCCAAACCATCCAGAACTTCATAAAGTCTGGAAGGGTATATCAAATAAAAAGCCAATAGGCCTTGACTTAATGTGCTGTAAAATGTTCAGAATAGGAGTTGAGATGAAATAACACAGTATTTGATGTCTTCAACAAAATATGACAAACAATACTAATGAAAGTGAGTGACTACTACCTTTCGGTTCAGATGAAACATCTTCCTGTGGCTTGATGATCTGCTGATGGAGACGATTCAGGAGTAATGATTCTTGCTTTCCACTGGATGATGTCACAAGTGATGCCAAGGCATGGTATCTCAAGCTCTTCCAACTGCCTTGCTGAGCCTTCATCACCTGAAGTATAGTCTGGCACAACTCTGGCCTGAGGCTCCCAGACTCTAACATCATTTTTGGATGCCATGAACTGCCCAACAGGGTGCTAAGAGCCCCTACTATACCCTCACCAGCAATCTTACTGCCCTGTTGGTCTATTTCCACAGCCATCACCAATCGATCACTTGTCACAGGCATAAACAGTCCAGCCATGTTGGAAAGGAATGCAGGGTAGATATTCCATTCAAATGCTGCTGTCATTACCACCAAGTCTGGCTGAAACTCATAGACCACAGGCAGCAGTACCTGATGAGCTAATGTGAGGTAATCACGGCTGTTTTCTGCTATATTACAATTTATATCTATGTTTAGAAAATTACTGCATCTTTCTTTATTTCTAGAAGTGGATTGAGAGGCATACTGGCACTGTCGCACAGAAAGTACCAGAACCCGAGGCTCATGTGAGAACACATGTTCCAGTATGCCCAACTCAACACAGTTGCCAAAGTCCACAATCACCACCCGAGCCTTCCTATGGATACCCAGCACTGAGTATACTGCCATGGCCACACCACAGTGCAGGCCATCTATAGCCTGCATCAAGGCCATGCCATTCTGAAATTTACCATCTAGAACTTCCTGCAGAAGCCTTGCCACACTTCCAGCAACCTGTAATGAAACATCCCCTGTGCCCTCCTGGTGCTGGCCACTCATTACACTGACAGAGCAGAGATGTTGTAGTATCTTCTCTGGAAAGACCTCTGCCTTCATGGCTGGTTGGGATGGTAGAACACTGCATGCCTGCCACAAATCAAATGCCAGACACTGGTTGACTACAGTCTCCACAGGGCTGCCTCCTTTGTCCCTCTCAACACAAACGACACCTGTGGGGCCTTTCACCAGGCTCTGGCTGGCTACTGCTGCTTGCATGGCTGCAGATATCTTGCCATGTTTCTTGGGGGTACTTCTCTGTCTACCAACAGATTGGTTTGATGCTTGCCTGGGTCTATGGGGTGTCCTGTTAGGTGAGTTCTTTTGCTGCTGGGTTCGAGGCCTTGCTCCTACTGAGGAAGCTGTCTCCTTGCTGTCTGGTAAACACTCCTGGACATCACCAGCCTTTACCTCACACTCCATAAGGATGGGCTTGGCAGGAGAGGAGGGAGCTGAGACATAAGGGGAGGTTGTGGCAGTGGTGGAGGGAGATGAATCAGGAGAGGATTTAGCAGGGGAAGGAATAGAGATTGGGGAGGGAGAAAGAGAGGCCTCTGATCCTGACACACCAGAGTCCACCCCTTGAGGGCCCCCTCCACATCCCTGCTGCAACACATCTTGCAATGGAAGGTCAACCTGCAAAATAATTCTCTAAATGATGATTTCTGACAATAATTTTATACCTTTACTAGCTTTTCTCATTTTACAAGTTTCATAAAAGCTCTACCATTAAAGCATTTGTAACAATTGTATTAGTGATATTACATGCTAAATTTTTGTATAGTAGATAAGTGAGTGAGACAAGAATAGATGCATATGATTATCTATAAATGGTAACTTTCAGTTTTTCATTCTCCACTACCTATGGTGCCCTATGAATTCCTGTAAGATTTCCTCTGTCAATTTCTCCAAGTGTTAGGAGTTTTAGTTTTAGCAGTCTTTTCTTGTATGACATTACATCTCTCAAGTTTATGCCCATCTTGACTATATAATTATTGCATATTTTAATTTTGGGCAGATCATGGAAACAATCAGTTATAAAGTCATCTTATTCAAGTAAGTGAATGCCATTCTTATTTTTCCCAGTAAGTTGTATGTTTTCACTAGTGATCACATTTGTGCTTTTCTGATGATAAGTTTTCTTGAATTATCATTCTCAAGTCTTTTTTATCCTTGGTTTTGATGATTTATTAGTTTATCACTTAAAGAATTTTCCATTCTTTCCATATTCTACCACTCAGCATGTTTTGGTGATAAATTCCATTTCCCATCTTTGGCTTAAATCTGATGATCTAGCTCAGTTTGATGAAGTGTATCACAGTCAACATTTCTTTCCACTTTTCTTATAAGTTTGGCATCATCTACAAAAAAAAAATAAATAAATAAATAAAATAAATAAATAATAAATAATAAATTAAATAAATCAATCAATAAAAATCAATCAATCAATCAATCAATCAATCAATCAATCAATCAATCAATAAATAAATAAAAATAAATAAATAAAATAAAAAAATAAAATAAAAAAATAAAACATGAACAAATGAATAAATAAATAAATAAATAAATAAATAAATAAATAATAAATAAATAAATAAAATAAAATAAAATAAAATGAATAAATAAATAAATAAATAATATACAAATAAATAAATAAACAAACAAATAGATAAAATAAATCACCATTATTAATAATAATGGTACCTTGTCAAATGCTTTCTTAGATCCAAGTACACATAGTCATCTCTCTCTCTCTCTCTCTCTCTCTCTCTCTCTCTCTCTCTCTCTCTCTCTCTCTCTCTCTCTCTCTCTCTCTCATGCATTATATCAACCACTCTTAAGAAGGAGCTTAGTAGGGTGGTAGCATTTCTACTCCATGTGAGGTATTAAAAAGACTAAATAAATGAATATATAAAATACCACAGTTCTAAGAATGGTGAGTATCATGCATGATGGAAGAGAAGAGAAAGGGTACTAGTTGCCTCTCAATGTGGCTATCATCACTTACCTGGAAACAGAGTGCTGACCAATATTTGCTGTGGGTGTTGATGACATCATTTATGGTCTGAACAGCACTCTTGTTGGGCACTAGCTGAGCTTCTAGAGGAGGCATTGGATCACCAAGAAGAGCCTTAGCACACAGTGTCATGCAGTAGCTGATAGTAGTAAGGTTGTATCCTCCCTCAAGTGCCAGTACAGCTCGACCCTCCGCTAACCCAGACAACAAAGATGTCATGTGACCATAGCATTCAGGACTTGTGCGGCAACCTGTAGAAGATATGTACTGTTATCAGGAATTTGAGAAGAGCAGACTTACTGATTTCTGACAGCAAGTAAATATTATGCTGTACTGAAAAGCTCAAGTAAAGCAGTAGGGAAGAGTTTCATACAGCAAATCCTTGTCATTCACAATGAATATTTTCCAGAACAGCATCATGAATAGTGAATTTACACATGATAAAATTAGCTAAAAAAAATAAATAAGTAAAAAAAAAATAAACAAATAAATAAAATAAAAAATAAATAAAAATAAAAAATTTTCACAATTCTCCAGATCACCTATACTTGTCACCTTTTCATTTTAATATTCATAATTACCTGAAGGGAGTTCCATTTTTTTTTACGAATAGAGGGCATAGCTGGAGCAAATAGTTTCCTATTTGAATAGACCAGCAGTTGTTTAAATGTTTACAAGGATGGCGATGTAAGAAAGGTGAATGCAAGAATGTTAGGTGGATGTGAATGCTTATATTAAACTTTGGAATCACAGTAACATGCTGCTTGTAAATAATACTGCACTGGTGGCTGATTCAGGGATGAGACTGAGACAGCTGGTAGAGGAGTTTAGAAAGATGTCTGAAAAGGAGGAAATTGCAAGTGAATGAGGGTAATTGTACAATTATGAAGTGTAAAAGGATAATTTTGAATGGTGACTTGAGGAGGTAAGCTTTTTAAATTTGGTCTTGCAGTTAATCATAAATGGAGGAACTGATATTGACTGACAGATATTTATTTTCTTTTTAGTGTAAGATGGCTAATGGTCAACGGCAAAAAAATTACAAAAATAAGGCCCACTGAAGTGTCAGTCCCTAAAGAAGAGAACAAAAACAATTATCCCAAACTGGAGAAATATCTTGGGACCTCCCTCTTGAAAGATTAGTCACAGGAAAGAGGAAAATACAGAAGTAGGCAGGGGTTCCAGAGTTTACCAGTGAAAAGGATAAAAGATTGTGAATGCTTGTTAAATTTTGCATTAGGGAGAAGGACAGAATAGAGGTGGGGGAAAATAGAAAGTCTTGTGCAGGGAGGCCATAGGAGGAGAGGAGGCATGCAGTCAACAAAATCATAACAGTTAGTGCAAAAGGAGCAGCAGAAGACAAGCAAGAGATGCGACATTGTGGTAAAGATAGAGAAGCTGAAGACAGTCAGTTAAAGAAGATTTGATAAGTTGACACAACAGAGATGTAGAGTTATAGTTTAGTGTGAATGATGAAAAAAAAGTTTGGAGAGAAATGAAAAGTGTTTTGATGCAGATTGGTTGGAATGAATCCAAATAAAAGAGAGCGAAAGACTGAATAAAATGAAGATGAGATATTTGAGGAACAGGTTGAGTGACATATAGAATGGATGAGAAAAGAACTAAGGAAAACAAGTGTTGCAAGACAACAGATGGAGTAGAACAGAAGAAAGAAATGTTATAATGGTATAGATTATGGGTTATAATGGTACAGATGGGTGATTATGGCCAGTTTTAGGTATTATACAAGCAATACAAGCAATTGCTTGGGACCTCTTCTTATTACAAGCTATTTTTTCACCTTATAATTGTTATACTTTCCCAAATTGAATTATCCTCTGGATGAATGCATGTGTGATGATACATTAAATAACAGGATCACAAACCATAATTCTGCTTCTAATTGCAGACCCAGCCCTGAGAATGTATAATGTGGAAAGTCTATGCAGATAAAAATAAGTGTTCCTAACCTCCAAGAGGGTCACCACGAGCTGCATCAAAGCCTGCAGCAACCAGAACCAGCTGAGGATTGAACTGGTAGGCTACAGGCAGCACCACTTGAGTGAAGGCAGCCATGTATTCTGCATCACCCATGCCACTCTGTAAGACATGCAGAATGCAATTAAATACGTACCTGCTCTCATATCAGTCAACATATAAATAATGTGGTACAATTCATAAATCTATCAATTCAACTGTTCTCTATCTACTTATCAATATACCATTAGCAATCTCAAATGGGGTGGCCCAGACCACACTCATACACAGATCATTCACACTCTTAACACCATCGGTCCATAGTGAAAAGGGATAGTCTCATGGACCGCAGGACTACATCCCTGCTCTATGGCAGGGGCTAAGAATACTACCACTGCATTCCTTGCATGCCATAAGAAGCAACTAAAAGGGACAAAGTGAGGGGACTAGAAACCCCTTTCTCTGTATAATGTCCTAACAATAGACAAAAGCAATCTGAACTAAATAAAAGCAGAATAATTCCTACTTTCTACTACAGGTAACATTAAAGGGGCAATTTATCTATAATATTTTTGTTCATTAATTTGTGAATAAAAAGATTAAAAGAGAAGTGAGTGCAAGTGGTTAGAAATCCTGTCTTGAAAAACACATATACTCATATTTAAATAGATGGAATAACAGTTGAGTTAGAATGTGAGGAAACTGTAATAAAGATGGATTTTAGCTGGATTTTTGCTGGAAGAAAAGATAGGTTCCCTAAGATTGAGTAACTGAGTACATTTCCCACTGCTACCCAGGTGTCCCATTCCCTTGTGATGTGACCTCTCACTCCATCCTCCCCACTCCTCAGTATCACCAACTCAAGTGCCAATGTTGCATCACCACCACACATTCAAACTTTGACTCCATATTGTCCTTACTGCAGAAAACAAATATACAGAATTTCTTAATATAACAGCTACTGTGCATTTTCCCTAACATTTCAAAGTGTCTTACAAGAACTCTTTGGGGGCCATGGTGAAAATATGATGACAAAGACATGATGAACATGGTCACGGAATGAGTAGGAGAGGGACAGCAGGGCACCAGTGGGAAAATATACATAATATACAGGCAGTAGAAAATGTACACAGCTGATGACTAAAAGCAAACTTTGGTGATAACACTACCAGGCAACGGAGGTGTGTGTGTATGTGTTTACCTAGTTGTCAGATACTAAAAAAAGAGCCATACTTAGGCTCATGCTGCCCCATCTCTATATTTCTTAGCATCTAACTTTGCCTTAAATCCAAGAGTTGTTTTTGCACACAATCTTTTTACTGAGTTTGTTCCAAGCTGTTATACATCTATGTGGATATCTATATTTCTTAAGATCTCTTCTATATGTGCTTTTTTTCAGTTTCTTGCTGTGTCCTCTTCTATCACTTATGTCCCTGATCACTAAGTCCTCTCCATTCCCTCTTGAATTCTACTTATCGCTATAAGGTCTCCTCTCTGTCTTCTTCCTTCCAATGTTGTTGGCCCTAATTCTTTTAGTCTTTCTTCATATGGGAGATAGCTCAGTCTTGCTGGTATTTTTGTTGCAGCTCTCTGTATTTTTTTCTAGCTTTCTGACTTCTTTCTTTAGTTTTGGTGACAGCACCAACGCTACATATTCCATCTTGGTCGTGTCATTGATGTTATCAGTTTCTTGATCATATCTTCATCCAGGTATATAAAGGATGTCCTTATGTTTCTGAGCAGGTTATACACTTCTCCAGTTATCTTATTTATGTGCTTTTCAGGCAATAACTTATCATAATTACTTCAAGTCTTTCTCTTCTATTGTTTTACTAATTCTTTCACTGGCTAACAAATAATTCCCTTTAATTCTTCTATTACTTCTTTTGAATTCCATCAAGCTGCACTTCTTAGCATTAAATTCCATTTCCCATTTACAAGCCCATTCATTTATCTTATCAAGATCTTGTTTCAGGGCAGCACAGTCTTCTAGGTTTGTCACTATCCTCATTATCTCAGCATCATTTGCAAACACTTACATAGCCTGTTATACCTTCTACCATATCATTTACATACACTGCAAACACAATTGGTGCCAGTACACATCCTTGTGGGACCCTGCTTATCACTTCCTTCCAGCTTGATTTAGTATTTAGTCCTTATTTCTTTATAAAGTAAAAAATCTTCCATCCATTTTAGAACTGATGCTCCAGTTCCTGCTCCATGTTTCAATTTTCATATTAGCCATTTGTGTGGCACCTTATCAAATACCTTTCTCAAGTCCAGGTATGTACAGTCTACCCATCCTTCTCTTTCATCCAATGTATTGATTACCCTGGAGTAGAAGCTTATTAAATTTATGGTACATAATTGGCCTCTGAATCCAAATTGTCTTTCTGTTAAGATGCTGTTAGTATCCAGGTGTTTTGTCCATTTCTTTTTATTATCCTCTCACATATCTTTGCTATTACACTTGTTAGCAAAATGGGTCTTTAGTCCAGAGAGTCTTCTCTATTCTCATTTTTGTATACTAGAACTGTCTGCCTGTTTTCAGTCCTTTGGCACTTTTCTTGGTCCTGTGAGATGTTAATTAAGATTCAGATCTCCTCAGACAATTGGGGCTACACTCCCACAGAACCAATCTGATACACCATCTGGTCCTCTCTTCATACGATAAGTCTGATAGGGTTGGAGGCAACTTTGTCACTGCTCATTGTAGTCTCTCTATTTTCTTTGTCCCTTTTTGTGCTGGGAGACCATATCGTTGCTGCATATTCCGAACGAGATCTTATCATTGTCACAATTAAATTCTCAATCATCTCTTCATCCAGATAGTTGAACACTGCTCTTATGTGTGTGTGTGTGTGTGTGTGTGTGTGTGTGTGTGTGTGTGTGTGTGTGTGTGTGTGTGTGTGTGTGTGTGTGTGTGTGTGTGTGTGTGTGTGTGTGTGTGTGTGTGTGGTGTGTGTGTGTGTGTGTGTGGTGAGCTGAGGTATGTCCAACAGTTGATTTGGTGGCAACCTATGAAAAATTTAATCTATACATATATTTCCCTTCTGGTGCCAGTTCACAAATAATTGAGTCCATGAATGTTGAGAGCCGACTGTACACAGGAAAAGGCAGAAGTCTTCACACACGCACAGGCTATTTTTATTTTTATTAATTAATTATTAATATTATTTATTTTTATTTTTTTATGTAGGAAGGGTACCAGCCAAGGGCAACAAAACTGTAATTCCCAGAGAAAGGAATGAATGATTGAGAATACTGATTAACTCTTGCATTAGACAGGTGGAGAGAACAGGGGTGAGAGAAAGAAGAGTCTTATGCAGTGAGGCTGTGAGAGAAGGGGAGGCATGCAGTTCATGACAAGAGAAGTTGGCATGAAAATAGTGGTAGAAGACAGCAAGAGATGCAACACTGGCAATGAGAAAGAGACTGAAGACAGTCAGAGGAGAGGAGTTGATAAGACAAAAAGCTTTTGATTCCACCGTCTAAAAGCGCAGTGTGAGTGGAACTCTCCATACATGTGAAGCATATTCCATACATGGATGGATAAAGCCCCTATACAGTTAACAGGATGGGGGAATCTAGTAGAGACAACTCAGAATGCCTAACTTCATAGAAGCTGTTTTAGATAAAGATGAGATGTGAAGTTTCTGGTTTAGATTATAAGTAAAGGACAGACCAAGTATGTTAAAAGTAGAAGAGGGGGTCAGTTGAGTATGAATGAAGAAGAGGGGATAGTTGTCTGGAAGGTTGTGTCAAGTTAATAAATGGTGGAACTGAGTTTTTGAGGCACTGAACAATACTAAGTTTGCTCTGCCCCGATCATATATTTTTGAGACATCAGAAGTCGGGCGTTCTGTGGTTTCCCTGTGTGAATTGTTAACTTCCTGAAGGGTTGGACGTCAATGAAAAGATGTGGAAAAGTGCAAGGTAGTATCATCACCCTAGGAGTGGGTAGGACAAGTCTGGTTTGGAAGATCACTGATGAATAGTAGGAAGAGAATGGGTGACAGAACCCTGAGAAACACCACTGTTAACAGATTTAGAAGAACAACGTCCATCTACCACAGCTCCAATAGAATGGTCAGAAAAGAAACTTGAGATGAAGTTAGAGATAGAAAGATAGAAGCCATAGGAGGGTAGTTTGGAAATCAAAGCTTTGTGCTAGATTCTATCAGAAACTTTAGATATGTCTAAAGCAACAGCAAAAGTTTCACCAAAACCTCTAAAAGAGGATGACCAAGACTTGGTAAGGGAAGCAGTAAGGAACCCATACTGGTGATCAGGCAGAAGGTTGTGAAGCGATAGATGTTTAAGAATCTTCCTGTTGAGGATAGATTAAAAACTTTAGATAGGCAGGAAATCAAAGGAATAGGACAGTAGTTTGAGGGATTAGAATGGTCACCCTTTTTAGGAACAGACTGAATGTAGGCAAACTTCCAGCAAGAAGGAAAGGTAAATATTGATATACAAAGTTGAAAGAGTGTGACTAGACAAGGTACAAGCATGGAGGCACAGTTTCGGAGAACACTAAGAGAAACCCCATCAGGTCAATAAGCTTTCCAAGGGTTTACGCTAGAGAGGGCATGGAAAACATCACTGTGAAGGACTATTATGAGTAACATGAAGTAGTCAGAGGATAGAGGAGAGGGAGGAACAAGGCCTGAATCATCCAAGGTAGAGTTTTTAGCAAATCTTTGAGCAGAGTTCAACTTTAGAACAGTGGTGCCATCAGGCAGTGGTGCCATCAGGTTGAAATAAAGGAGGGGAAGATGAAGAAGCAAATTTATTGGAGATGTTTCTGGCTAGGTCCCAGAAGTCACAAGGGGAGTTAGATCATGAAAGATTTTGACACTTTCTATTAATGAAAGAATTTTTTGGCAAGCTGGAGAACAGACTTGGCATGATTTTGGGTAGAAATATAAAGTGCACGAGATTCTGGTGATGGAAGGCCCTTTGTGGGCCACCTCTGTATCACGTATAGTATAAGAACAGGTAGTGTTAAAACAAGGTTTGGAAGATTTAGGTCATGAGAAAGAGTGAGGAATGTATGCTTCCATGCCAGATGCTATCACCTCTGTTATGCACTTAGCACACAGAGACAGGTTTCTGACACAGAACCAGTAGTCATTCCAAGGAAAGTCAGCATAATAACTTCTCAGGTCCCCCCAATTAGCAGAGGCAAAACACCAGTGGCACCTCTGCTTTGGGGATCCTGAGGAGGGATTGGAAGGACAGGACAATATACAGATAAGAGATTATGATCAGAGGAACCCAACGGAGAAGACAGGATGACACTATCAGCAAAAGGATTAGAGGCTAAGAAAAGGTCAAGAATGTTGGGTGTATCTCCAAGGCAGTCAGGAATATGAGTAGGGTGTTGCACCAGTTGCTCTAGGTCGTGGAGGATAGCAAAGTTAAAGGCCAGTTCACCAGAATTGTCAGTGAAGGGAGAGGAAAGCCAAAGCTGCAGGTGAATGTTGAAGTCTCCAAGAATAGAGATCTCTGTGAAAGGGAAGAGTCAGAATGTGCTCCACTTTGGAAGCTGGTCAAAGAATTTCTTATAGTCAGACGTGTTAGGTGAGAGGTATACAGCACTGATAAATTTAGTATGAGAGTGACTGTAGTCGTAGCCAGATGGTGAAAAACTTGGAAGATTCAAGAACGTGGGCATGAGAACAGGTTAAATCACTGTGTACATAGATGCAACATCCAACTTTGGAATGAAAATGAGGATAGATAAAGTAGGAGGGAACAGAAAAGGGGCTACTGTCAGTTGCCTCAGACACCTGTGTTTCAGTGAGGAAAAGAAGATGAGGTTTAGTTGAGGAGAGGTGGTGTTCTACAGATTGAAAATTAGATCTAAGGCCATGAATGTTGCAGAAGTTAATAAAGAAAAGTTGAGGGGGCAGTGTCAAGACACTTAGAATTGATATCAGAAGACCAGTCTGACTGTGGGACATTTGTGGTCCTCTCCCCAGATGGGGACTTCGAGGCTGGTGTAGGACTCGCCATATTCAATTTAGAATTTTGAGTGAAGGGTGTGTGTGTAATTAGGTACATGTAGTTTTGTGTGAAGGAAAAGAGTTGTCTTTAGGAGTTAGGATGTAAATGGCCCCTTATGTTCTGAGACAAAAGGGAAACATTCAGTGAGGTCACAGTTGGGTTATTGACAAGTTCATAGCACCCCCTGATCCAGTGCTTCAGGTCTCACTGGGAGTGAAGTATTTACTGAGGGTTTGCTCTTAAGTGTTCTATGTCCTGACTTATCATGCTAAAACACATTCTATAACTTCAGCAGTGGATTTTAATACCTCTATCAAATCAAATGAACAAATGATATGGTTGTATGTTTATAAGGCAACTTTTGTCTTACCATACAAGTTCCATATAAAATAAATAAATAAATAAATACACAAAATACTAAAATAAATAAAAAGTAAACAAATAAACATATGAATAAATAAAATTTAAGGGTCTATATCTACCATACAGACTAATCAAAATCTACATAATGCAACTAATATACTAGAGGAAAAAATGTTACTCACCATCATCCTTTCCCCTTTATGTACCTTGTTAAAAATACAGATAAATAAATAAATACTAAATAAACAATAACCCAGTTTGTTTTTCATGCACTTTATATCTGGAAACAACCTTTACACACACACACACACACACACACACACACACACACACACACACACACACACACACCAATATTCAAAGGAGGAAATAAGGAAAAACCTACTAAATTATAGACCAGTGTCCTTGACTAGTGTTGTAGGAAAACTATGCGAAAGAACAATAAAGGAGAGATGGATGGAACACTTGGAAAGAGATAAAGTTTTGGCAAATTGTCAGTTTGGATTTAGGAGGGGAAGATTATGCTCCATGAACTTATTGTCTTTTTATTCAAGGGTAATTGATATTGTGCCGGAGAGAGATGGATGGGTGGATGGTGTCTACTTAGACTTGAAGAAAGCGTTTGACAAAGTACAACACCAAAGATTGCTATGGAATATAGAAAATTATGGAAACATTGAAGGATGACTGCTGGAGTAGATGGAGGATTATCTGGATGATAGAGAGATGGGAACAGTAATACAAGACCAGAATTCATCTTGGCTGAAAGTAACTAGTGGTGTCCCACAGGGGTCAGTGTTGGGACCAATAATGTTTGTAATATATGTGAATGACATAAATGAAGAAATAGACAGTCATATAAACTTATTTGCAGATGATGCTAAGCTGATGAGAAGGGAAGAAAATATAAATGACTGTATGGTACAGCAAGATGATTTAAACAAGATAAATAGATGAAGCAAATCTTGGCAAATGGAATTCAATTTAAGTAAATGTAAAATAATGGAGTTTGGTAAGAGAAAGAAAAGAATACAATATCATTATGAGATAGATGGTGTGAAGTTACAGAAATCAAAAGAGGAAATGGATTTGGAAGTAACAATAGTGTGAAAAGTGTGAAAAGATGGTGTCTGTTTTTGTTTGCTGTTTTTTCCCTACAGTTGCCGATATAAAGGCCTGGCTCAGGAGTAATCCCAAGCCACCTGTAGCATCAAGATCAAGATTAAGGCTTAGGACTCCCCAAGCAACCTGTGGCTCTCTCAGTGATCCCACAATGCCATCACTACTGCTCAACTGCATTTTTCCAGTAGCTTTTCCCAGCAGCAAGATGTCTGAGTGTTATGATCACCCTCATTTTGGCAGCAAATTGATTGCTCCTCTCTGTGCCACTCTGTAAGGCTTCCTTCACTAAATTGGTTACAAAGAGAATACCTGCAGGGTCTAAACAAATATCTTCTGATGAGTTCCACGTCACTAAGTTCATTCATTATATTCTTTGTGGTTAAATTATTGCTGTGCTGGAGATGTTGTGGAGCACCCATCTTACCAGTGGAAGTGTCTGTCATAAGCTGCTAAGGCAAGGTGGATGGGTGTCTGGTAACAGATTAATCCATTTTATATTGATTCTTATGGGAAATATAGTTTCAATTTCTGAACATTTTGGATTTCAAAAAGCATTCAGGAACGAATTAAGTGAGAACTGAGGTTCCATTACACACACACACACACACACACACACACACACACACACACACACACATATATATATATATATATATATATATATATATATATATATATATATATATATATATATATATATATATATATATTGGAACCCCAGTTCTTGAACTTAATTGGGGCATTCACTATGGGGGGTGAGTTGCCAGTGATCACTGGCTGTTTTAATGTAGGGATTGGTCAATGCTCCCACAGTTCTCTGGAAAAGCACATTCTAAAATTGCCTCTTGGGATCCAAATTGATGTACTGTACTTAAATGTTACAAAAAACTGATCCTAAGTGTTTATGCTAACATTATCCAAGGTGATGCACATTCTACAGAACAGTTATTATAAACTAAATACTCGCAACTAGGCTCTCAGTGTTTTCACACTTATTTCTACTCTCCTGCTACATATTTAGTTTGAAACATTTTCCACTAGTTTCTACATGGACTAATGTTTTATCTGGCAAATCCCCAAAAGAGTCAAGCAAGTATTATTTGTACTGACAGGATATTGACCCAGCCGAAACCATGCAGAGACAAAATGACATGCAGCTATTCTCTTTGTCACTGATCTTGTGAGAGAAGCCCTACAGAGTGACACAGAGAAGAGCATCCCATTTACTGCCATAATGAAGGTGATCATAACACACAGACATCTTGCTGCTGGGAAAAGCTACTGGAAAAATGCAGTTGAAATAGTGATGGTGTTGTGGGTCATCAAGAGAGCTCAGGATTACTCTTGAGTGCTGAACCCTGTTTGTTTATATCGAGCCTTTTCAATAGGATCACATTTACCTTATTTCAAAGATTGAATTGCTGTTTTGCCCATTGTGTCTCTCCTCCAAATATATAAAACAAAGGAAATATTTGTAGAAACTGTAAATTAGTAATAAATTGCAGCTTTTGTTATGTCTTTTAGTATTTGAAATCAAGTAACTTTGTTCAAGAACTGAATTATAGTAATTATAGTAACCGAAGCAATTAAGAGTTCAAAATTTTGTTTGAAAACCAATTTGTTCAGAAAGGGAGGCATTCGGTAACCAAGGTTCCACTGTAATATTTATATTAATGGAAGTTGATTTACTAAAAAGCTCAATCTAATAATTCTGATACAGTGATACTTGATTTATCAAATATTTATTTCTGTGCACCTAAGGCTGCATTTACATCAAGTGAATTGATTTAATTAATTTCATAAAGAATCATTTGAATAAATTCATTTTGAGTCATCACCATTCCCACTGAACGTGTCAAATTGTCAGAAACAACAGGCATAAGTGTGCAGGCTGCCTTTGATGAGTATGGATGTAGATGCTCTCATTGAAACACTGGTGTTGCTGTGGCTGAGGTGGTGTAGTCGTAGGCGTCAAACAAGAGTATGGGTGCATGAATTCAATATTTGAATTTGGGAGCTTTGGACATTTATCCCCAGATTTGCTAAATAATCCAGATTTTTTTTTCTTTAAAATGAACACAAAACAATTCAAAATGCTTGTCAAGTTGACTGCATCCTGCTCTTGGTGCACAGGGTCACAAGGATCATATGTAAGAGGTCTCTCTGGTCCTAAATTGATCAGGTCATCCAAATACATGATGCTCACTCCCTGGAGGAATGGCCTTAACTGACAAAAAAAATTGGCCAGTACAAATCATTGACTCTGAACCGCCATGAATCAGCTTGATTTGAACTGAATCAATTTGTTTGGTGTAAATGGTTACATTGAAATTAGTGTGGCGAATCAAGACGAATCATGAATCGTGTTGATTCTTCATGAATTGAACTGAATCGATTGGTTTGGTGTAAACACAGCCTAAGATCCCAATTAGCTCATATTCAAGTAGTGCAATTCTCCAATAGAACATTCAGTGTTCTTCACCACATAATGTAGTTTTCACCATGGCCTCAGCTTACATGAAGTTGGCATGATGGAGTAAATTTATGAACACATACAATAACTGAACCTGAACACAGAGAAATAACTAGGAAAAATAAAGAAAATAATGAGGCAAAAAGAAGGCAGAAGGGTGAGAATGAAGATACAAGAAAAGAGAAGGCAGCTGTACAATGAGTTTGTTTGCTGACTTTGCTTTTATGTGTTCCTTTTGGTTTATGCCTTACTTTCATTATTTTTGTGATATATAAATTTTGCTTTTTGTTTCTGTTTCCATATATGTGAGATGGGTGAATGGAATATGAAAAGATAAGAGCACGCACAAAGGAGAATGCAAGGATAAGAATAAATACTTATCACCAAACATACTGTATCATATTTATCATACTTGTGTCATATTGATAATAATTGTGTAAAGTATGAATATACAGAGATGCATGTGGTCTCACCTTGTTCCAGGGGATATTGATGGTGAACCCCTCTCCAGGACCTCTTCCCACACGATCAAAGTTGGCATCTTCAGAGGAAGGAAAGAAAAGGCCATGGTCATAGCGATGGAGGGACACATACAGCACTCGTGGCTCTTCTTCAAAAGCATGTTGGATGCCATTGCCATGGTGCACATCCCAGTCAACAATCAGTACTCTGTGGATAAAAGTGGTGGAAAAAACAATTATCAAGCAGTAACTATAACTAGCAGTAGAAGCAGCAGCAGCATCACTAAAGGTCATGGTAGCAGCAGCAGCAACAGTAATAGTACAGTCAAGATTTCTAAAATATGCATTTCACCTATTATGTGGTGAGCAAGAAAATAAAATTTTTGTTTCCCTAATACACAGGTTGAGTCAGTATAGCACAGATTAAAGCAACACAGGTTGTAATGCAATGCCACTCTGAGCCATGGCCATCCTTTCACAATTGGGTACTAGTAGACGTCAAAGCTATACCTCACTTTTATGTCTTCCTACCACTTTTCCACCCTATCAGCATGCCATGCTGGATAGCCAAATTGGCTATCACACTGGGAAAATTTTCTGTGGAACTATGTTCATAAAATCATAGATTTTGGCATATGTGGACCTAATACCAAAGTCTTCCTATCACACTTTCCACCCACTCTCTCACTGTATTGTAGTCATGACTGAATAATTTCCACCAAACAAATATTGTTGACATCTCTCTCCACACCCATTTTCATTCAGAGTGTAGTTGCTCTGGCTCTGGTGACACTTAATTTACTGAAGCAACAGAAGAAGAAATGAAAGTGCAAGCAGAAATGGCTTGCAAGAGGAGAAAACCACAATTAAGTGATGCAGCTGTTGCTGGAACTTTGCCTCAGGGACGAAATTGGCTACAGACAGTGGAGGGGAAACAGCAAGAGCCAGTTTTATGAAATATTGGGCCTTATACAACTAATAATAGCTAAGAAAGACACAAGGCCGCTTTGGAATCTAGTGCAGAATAATTTACCTATGATACTGCTGCTGCTGATGATTATCATTTGTATATTTTGTCATGGATGTTAATGGGATATTTAGGTAAAATCATGATTCTTCAGTGAAACCTGATATAGTGTATATAGTATTTGAGGCGCCAAGAGCCAGAGTGACATAAGTGCTGAAAATTAAAAACAGAGAAATACGCCGTCAAAGTCTTGCGAGTTTTAAAATGCAATATCTCTTCAATGGATTGAGATAGAAAGTAATGATTGATATCAAAATATTCAGCAATTTATGCCCTTTACAACTACTTAGTTGAATAACACTATGAAGTTACAATTAAATTACATTATTAAAAATGGTGACTGCATTTTTCTTCGATACAATTTTTTAAAGGATATCACACAGCTACATTAAAATTGTATCTAGCGCCCACACACTGTTTATTTCCTTTATTCTATCAAGTTCTTTTATTTTCTATGTACTAATAGAGGAATCACAAACATTAAAAAGTCTTCTTTTTAATGAACTTATCAATTTTATGAAGGAAAAATGCTTGGTGGAATTGTGGAAGGAAATATTCTCAACTCCCAGCTTGGATTACATTTTGTATTTTTCCCATAAGATGTACTGTTTTTATGTGTTTTCTCATGGCATGGGCACATCCTGGATCATCTTATGTGCACTATGGCAATCTTGATGGTAGCAGTAGTAGTAATAACTTTATTAGTAGCAACAGTAATACTAAAGGTAGTAAATGTGGCAGTGGTAGCATGTAGAAGTAGGACAGTGGTAGTAGTGAAAGCAGAACACAAAGCATTTAATTTGCATTCACATGTTTCTGCTAAATCTGGAGCAAATGATCATTTGTAAATATATTTGGTTCATTCTGACTGACATAAAGTAAGCCACAAAATATTCCAGAATGAGCATACCTCATATAAATGTACATGTAAATATTGCAGGTCCTAGTCTACTGTTTTTACTATAAGAACCTTATGCATGCTGGTTCTGTTGCATGAGGTTTTGATCAATGACTTACGCTTGTCATATAAATTATACAATGTCTATATGACATTTGTCACCTATAACATTATTCCAGTCAACATACCTAAAATCAGTATCACCCATTGTGCACACTATTTTTTTCCCTGCAATAAGGAAGATGCACCTTCAGCATTGATGAAAGTGGAATGATGAACCACTTACCTCTGGCATCCCAGGTTATGTATGGCATGCCTGGCAGCTACTGCAACGTTGTTATAGAAGCAAAAGCCATGTGGCTGGTCTGGCTCAGCATGATGGCCAGGTGGTCGTATTAGCCCAACACCTGCCCTTGCCCTGCCTTGCCACACCTCCTCCACTACCTGAAACTCACAAATCTAAGTGAGTTTATCCTCCTCCTCCAATCTTTCCCTTTCTTTTTTCCTTTTATCTTTATCAGTCTTTCCTCTTCTTACCTAACATACTAGTCACTGACTCTTCATCCTCCTCTTCTCATTCATTACCCTTCTTTTCTTTATCTCCTATCTCCCCCATCATCAACATCCCAAATATCAAAAAAATTCAATATCAACTTTCTAAATGGATCATTAATCAAAAAAATTATCCTTTCACATGTTCCGTCTCCCTCCACCCTCTTTTTTTTTTATCCCAGCAGAAAACAGGTGATGGGAAGCACACATGAAGTGATAACTTCTGCCTACTTTAACCATTTCCTATACCTGCAGCAGAGAGCCAGCAGAAAGTAGGGCACAGTCATTGGTCTTTGGATGAAGATAAACAGACTTGTAGCTCTCTTGCAGGATCTGGAGCTCTTCCTCATCCATGGACTCAAGTTTATACATGAATTCCATATGCTCTTTGGTGTGCACCAACTCCACTTCTTCACGCTGGGCTCGTCGTGACTGTGTCACAAAGTAAAACATGTTAATATTACAAGAATTATACATACATTGAAACAAAAAGCAAATTGAAACACACAGAAAGATTTTGTTTTTAAGTGAAATATTTAAAGAAAGAAATCTGCACAAAAAAATTGAGCCCAGACTGGAGTCTCTAATAATACTCCAAAAGAAAGATCTTAATGAAGAGAGCTGCAGAAATTTTTACTACCAAGTGACAAGTGACACCATCAACACGTCAGCTTCCCTTCCCCTACCTGCAGGACACGGCATCGCTCTACCACTCCAACTCGACACAGCATCTCCCATACCCGACGGATGCGTTCTGGTCGTTCTGGATGTTCCCTGTTAGGAAGAGTGGTATTTAATGACTGTATTTACTGTATAAGGCAATCTTTTAACCCTAAAAAATCCCACCAAAAACTGAGGGTCATCCTATCCCCTATCTTGGTAACTACACAAATACTTTCTACTGAAATCACTTACCATAATTCATAACACTGTATTTGCTGGCACATTAGATGCATTTTTTTCTTGAAAAAAAGTATCTAATAATTACCAAGCATCTAATGTGATAGTAGTACAGATGCCTAGGCCTGTAAGCCTATGCCTATAGCTGTGGAGCTGAAGCAGTAGTACACTAAGCACAAATATTGTTATTAATATTAACTAGCAAGATGCATGAAATTTCACAAAAGCAGGAAACACATCAACACCTTCAAGGAATAAGCACTGTGAGGCTCCCTTAGATACTTTCTATAACAGGCAGCAGATCGAATTGTGATTGCTGCTGAGGTGTAGGGTGATGCACAGTGCATCAACCTGATCCCCGAGGCTTGGTGGGTCAGCTGTCAGGATGGCCCGGATGTCTTTTCACACAAGGGTGATGAGGTGTTGTGACACATCCATGTTAAGGTTGTTGGAAGAGCTGGTACCTCCCAAAAGGCATGTTGGATGTGTCATTGATTAGCATCTCCTGCATCCTGCAGCAGGATGATAGCAATATCATGTGTGTGTAAGTAGTGCAGCAAGTTCACTGCCTTGCTCACCAACCCATGTATATTCCACTGCAGAAGTGTTACCTGTCTGTCTGTGGGTGTCCCTGCTGCCACAGATGTGTGGGTTCATGGATGTTGTGGCTCCTGGGTGGCGAGAGGTGGGGTGAGGTGACAGTCAGGTGTCCTGTTAGGTCGCTGCCCCTCCTGACCTCACGCCTTCCTCACTGTTGTTATCACACTCCTGGTGTAATCCCTGGATGTAGGGGCATGCCTGAACCTTGGCTTGAGAGGCATCTGTCTCCATGTGGGCACTGCCATCATGCCCTGTCTCCTGCACTCTTTGAGGGGCTCATAATAGTTCCACAACCATATCCTTGAGGTTACATAGCATGTGGTGGAGGGCAGTGACTGGAGTATGAGCTCCCAGTTCTGCTGTAGGCTGGCTTGCAGTTACTCTCATTCCTGACACCTCCTGGCAAAGTGTTTCTACTTCCTTGGTCAGCTGACTGCTTGTCTCAGGTGTTTATGGCACACATGCGGCTTGCTGGTGTTGTGAGATAAGGCTGAGTGTTGGGTGGGGTGATGGAGGCATTGTTGGGAGAGAGGACTGAGGCGATGGTGTCATCTGAGGCTGTATGATGGGCATGTTATCTCTGGACACTGTGATCCAGTGAGGTCTTGCTGCTGGTAGTTCCAGTGAGGCAGGCCATGGCCAGGCTGGTGAAGGAAGCCCTAGAATAGGGGCATCAATAATCAGCACTGCCAGCACTTCACCCAGATCCTTGAGGACTTCCAAGAAGTAAAGCTTCATGGCAAGCCACAGCCCACTCACAGTGCGGGAGAAAGGCTGGATCTGTTTCTGACACTAAATAACAGCGACCAAGTCATCAGCATCAGCAATGTGCCAGAACTCCTCAGTGATCACTGGGTTATTGTTCAGTTATCCAGGTTTTGTAATGCTCCACCAGCAGCTAGACACAGATGGATGATAAAGATGGCTAATTGGAAATTGTTCACGAGCCACCTTGACAACTGGTATGCCCCTTATGCCATCCATGACTCTGTGCAACTGTTTGTTGAGAACCTCACACATGCCATCCAAATTGCAGCTGATAACACCATGCCTCATCTGAGAAATTCAATCTGCATGAAAAACATCTCTGGTATTATGATGAGAGAATTACATTCCTCCACAAGATGTCCCACCAGCTCTACAAAAATTACAAACTTATGAGGACCAATGAAAACAAAAACCATCTCCAGGAATGAACAGCCTATGCAAGAGAGCACATGAAGGGCATCCATGAAGAAAAGTGGCTAAAGTTCGCAGGATGGCTAAATCCCACTACCAACATGACACAGGTGTGGAAAAAACTCATCATCATCAGAGACAAACATGCAAAACCACCTGCTTACCCCAATCCTATGATGAAGGTTAAGAAGGTGATGAGAGAATACAGTGAGTGGTCGGCGACTGCTAATCTGCCATGTGAACTCATGGAGAAAAACATGAACTGGACCTCGCACAGCTGTCTGCTGTCACTGCCACCACCCTCCAGGTAGATGACACTGATTTGCCCATAACAAGGAAAGAAATGCTCAGGGTGAAGAAAGTGAGCAAAGACACAGCACCAGGTGAGGATGGCATTACATATTCTATGCTGGATGCAATCTGCAGTGTGGTGAGTGACCCTCTCCTGCAGCTGTACATACCCCACACTCAAGGGGTGCTTCCACTGGGATGGACTACAAGAAACATAATTCTCATTCCGAAAACAGGCAACAGCACCAAATTCAGGCCAATCAGCCTAACCTCCACTATGTGCAAGATGCTGGAGTGCATTTTCTTCATCACCCCTCTTACAAAATAAGGAAACTAGATACTGGAGTAAATGGCTTTGTCCAGCACAGGGGCACATCTAACTGCATTTCAAATTATGTTGCTAATGACAAGGCAAAAATTACTGTCTTCCTGGATAATGAAAAGGCATTTAACAGGGCTCAACCACACGTCATCCTGATGGAACTCATCAAGCTGGGGGTGAAAGGCCGCTTGCTGCTGTGTATTCAGCAGTACTTATCACAGCACAGAGACAGAGTTGTGTACCAGGGCAAGGTATCAGATTATCTTCCCCTAGAGAATGGAATGCCGCAGGAAGGAGTCATCAGCCACATACTCTTCAACATCCTCATGAACACCAGACTCCATTACCTTGATGGCACACAACACAGGGTATGCAGACAGTACTGTGCTGCAAACAACAGTGACTCCTTCACTACCATGCAAGAATCACTGAACCTGCTGTTGGCCGAATGCCAAGAAATTGACTTCACCATCTCCCAGGCCAAGACAAAAATGATGGCAAGAGAGAGAGAACTGATAATTCTCTGCTAAATCTCACACACACACACACACACACACACACACACACAGAGAGAGAGAGAGAGAGAGAGAGAGAGAGAGAGAGAGAGAGAGAGAGAGAGAGAGAGAGAGAGAGAGAGAGAGAGAGAGAGAGAGAGAGAGAGAGAGAGAGCAATGTCTGAAATAGTAGCCATTTGAAAAAAAAACAGGAAGAACTGTATTTCAAGGAAAATAAAATGTGTCAGAAGGGCAACTTGTGTGCATGTGGCTGCAAAAGCAAAAGCAATATAAATAAACCTCTCTTCACCAGGAACATCTCCCCTGCAACACAGCATGTCACCATGCCCAGAAACCTTTCTCTTTGTTTTTTGACTGTAGATTTTGTCTCAGCTCACACACAGAAAATACAAGTTTATTTTCATTATCTCTGTTACTAAAATATCATGCAGAAATAAGTAGATATGTAATATCTTCTCACATTGAAAACTCTATTTTACCCCGTATGTGGAGACCTTCAAGTTACAATACACCCCACTGTTTAAGGATTAACAAAGGAACCAAAGCTGCAATGAAAAGTGTAAAGGTGATGATAAAGTACAAAAAGGAAGAGAAATCCAGTCAAAAAAACAGCACAGCACTCCTGAGAAAGGATTGAATACAAACTCACCACAGTGATTGATACTCGTAGGAAGGTTTGTTCTGCCAAAAGTGAGATGTCATCTGATTCCAGATAATAGTCACAATGTGACGAGGTATGAAGAATAAAAAAAATTACAGTGGATATGTGTTACCTAAGGCCCTTGAATGTTGGGGAAATATCCATACCCACTATACCAACAACAAAAGAAAGCCTCAGTACTCACATGGTAGGATTATCTATATTATTACACATTTATCACACACATTATCACATTTATTAAACATTTATCCACACCCATCAATGATGGAAAGGACATTTCCCTGCAAGACTATGTACAAGATACTACTCAGGGTAACTGATAAGGAAAAAGTATCTATTTGTATATCTGGAAGTATTTGAATGTTGTTATAGTGCATGTAGTTAATATATACTGCACTGAATACTCTGTGTAATTACACATGAAAATTTTTTGTCAGCATTACGTGAGATAGAAGACAGGTGTGTATGATATACACCTTAAGAAACTTACCCTTCAGTAAGGCTGTGATGGAGCTCCATCCCTTCATCATACACTAAGCATAGTCTAGGCTCAAGTCTCAGCCTTACACCCTCTGCAAGCACAATTAGTATCATTATTGAGATCGTAATACCATAACATTTTATGAATCATTCAACTTGCATCCTATTGCTGCACAGAACACAGTAATGAGTGTAAACACACACACACACACACACACACACACACACACCCAAGCTAGAAGGACGCATGGGTAGTAGCTCTGCGATCACCAAGATAAGCCAGTTGTGGTATAGGGAGTTTGGAGCAGTACTGTTTCAGTCTCCATAATGAAATATGAAAAAGGTAGAGGTGATTCTAAAAGTGGAGTTGAAAGAAAATTAGAAGGGGAAAATGGAGCCAAACCAAAGTGGTTTGTTTGCGCCAAGCGACGAGTTGGCGGTGGGAGAAAACAACTTCTCGGGGTTTTGTGCCGGTGACAGTGAGATTAGCACAAAACTATGGCAAAGAAGACTGTTGGCCCTGGAAAGTGACCTAGAAAAACTGATGGAGAAATTCAGAGCTATGGAAGAGACCCAGGTAAGCCAGATTAAAGAATTCAAGGGATCGAGAGCTGAAAACATAGAGCTAAGAAATCGGTGCAATGCTCTGGAGATAGAAATTATGGAATGCAGTAAGAAAGTGGAAGGAAGCGCCAAAACTGTAGTGCAATTAAGTGAAAGGTAAGATGCATGGAAAAATCTCCAAGAAGGAGATAAGGTAAAGTTTGAGAGGAAAGTAGATAAGTTGGAGAAACAAATGAGTGAGCAAGAGATCATACAAGGAGAGGCAGTAAACTTTGAGAAAATAATAGAAGAATTAAATGAGGCCAAAATAGCACAAAAGGTGGTAAATGTTATCAACACAAATGAAATTAATCTCTAGTAAGAGAGACAGTTGACAAAAAGAAATGTATAACTGTCTTTGGGGTTAAGGAAATGAAGGAAATCAATAAAGCAGTAAGAGAGAAAAAACTGAAAGAGATAGTAAACAAAGTGGTGAGAAAGGTACAAGAGGAGGGAAGATGTCTGGTTGATGAAGTGGAAGAATACCACAGAGTTGGGAAATTTACAGGTGAAGGGCACAGACCCGTAAGAATAAAATTTAAATCACAGAAGGAAGCTGAGGAGGCTCTGGCAAGGACCTGGAAATTAGCTAAAGATTAGGTAACAAAAAACATATGGCTGAGAAGAGACTTAAATGAAAAGGAAAGAAAAGAGTTAAGTAAAATGAGGGAGGAAGTAAAGGCAAAAAACAAGGAGTGATCGGAAGAGCAGAAGGAGATATTCTATTGGAAGATGTTGGACATGAAAGTGAGGAAGTTGTACCTGAAAAGGAGGGAGAACAGGGAAACAAGGAGAAAAAAGGGCATTTTGAAGGTAGCTTACACAAACATTAATGAATTAATCTCAGAATTAAGGGAATTAAATGTTTATTTAAATGAGAAAATTCCAGATATAATGGGCCTCACAAAAATAAAATTATATGATGAGTTAGAGGTAAAGAACATTGGGCAAAATCAATACAATTTATGGAAAAGAAGTAGAACATATAAGAAAGGAGGAGGAGTGATGTTTCTAGTTAAGAAAAGCTTAAAGGTGGTTGAAATAGAATATGGCAACGGATTAGCAGAGGCAATAAAAATTGGAGTGGAAAATACGCAAGGCAAAAAGAGGCAATATATAGTGATGTGCGTACCACCAAAAAACCAATGCCTGGTCACATGAAGAATATGAAATAATGATAAAAGACACGGTTAACTGGACAGAGAAAGTGCTAAGTGGTAATAAATTTATCATGATGGGAGACTTTAACTGTAAGGAGGTGTGTTGGGAACAGTGGTACACGGAGGGGACAGAATCATCTTGGGGAAATAAATTATTACAGCTGGCAATGGATAAAATATTAACTCAATGGATGAAAGGAGATACAAGATTTGGAAAAGATGGAGAAACATCAAGACTAGATCTGTTATTTAGTAAGGAACCAGAAGGAATTGAGAATGTTCATACAGGGTGTCAGTTAGCCAAAAGTGACCACTCTACCATAGAATTCAATAAAAATGAGGAAATAGAGAATCAAAGGAATGAAGAACACCATGCTGGGAGATTAAACTACTGTAAGGCAGACTCTGATAACATGAGGAAGTTTTATCAAGATGGGATAGGTTCCATAAGGCTACAGGGATCCAAGAGAAGTGGGATGAATTTCTGAAAATATGTAAAGGTGAAAAAAAAGTTTGTGCCTAAAAAGTAGATAGTAGTAGCTGGTAAAAAAGAGTTGTTTAATAAAAGATGCGAAGCAGCAAAAAGGATGAAAGAGGATACATGGAAAAAATGGAGGAAAAGTAAAAGAATTAACCTATGGGATAATTACAAACAAGCAAGAAATTATTACGTGAAGATCCTGAGGGATGAACAAAGACAGTTTGAAAAAGATACAATAGACAGGTATAAACATGAGCCCAAACTCTTCTATAGATATGTGAATGGTAAACTGAAAAGCAAAGTGAGTATAGGAAAGCTAATGGTAGATAGAGTGGTTTATGAAGACCCGAAAGAGATAGCAGAAGTGATGAATAAGAGCTTTAAAGAAGTTTTTACAAAGGAAAAGAATTTATGAGGCCATTGTGCACACCTGAAAATGGAAAAATAGAGGAATTTCAAGTAACATAAGAGGAAATTGATGAAATCATCAAAACATTAGATGGAAGAAAGGCACAGGACTGGATGGAGTGTTGGGATGGGTAATAAAAGAATGCGGCAACCAGCTTAGTGATAAATTACATACCATCATATGTACTTCTATTAATGAAGGAACAGTTCCACAGGATTGGAAAAGGGCAAACATCGTACCCATATTTAAAGGAGGAGACACACAAGACCCACTAAATTATAGACCGGTTTTGCTGACACTGACAAGTGTTGTTGCAAAAATATGTGAGAGGATAATAAAGAACAAATGGAGCAAGTTTTTGGAAGATAAGGACATTCTCACAACTTGTCAATCTGGCTTTAGAAAACGGAGATCTTGTGTCACTAATTTATTATGCTATTATTCAAGAGGAATTGATATCATACAGGAGAGAGATGGCTGGGCAGACTGTATTTATCTAGATTTAAGAAAAGCTTTTGATAAAGTGCTGCATAACAGACTGCTGTGGAAGCTGGAAAAGATAGGTGGTGTAAATGGATAAATGCTGAAATGGATGAACTATTTCCTTAAAACAGAGAGATGTGAACAGTAATTAGGGACCAGTAATTTAGGGTGTGGAGCCCAGTATTAAGTAGTGCCAACACTGACCCAAAGATCAGTGTTGGCACCAATAATGTTTGCGGTGTATATAAATGATATGGTGGAGAATGTATCCAGCTATGTGAGTCTTTTTGCTGATGATGCAAAACTTATGAGAAGAGTGAAGGGAACGGAAGATTGTGAAGAATTACAAAGCGATATAGACAAGGTGTGGGAGTGGAGCAGCAGATGGCAAATGGAATTTAACTCTGCTAAGTGTTAAAAGATGGAATTTGGAAAAAGTAACAGAAGGTGTAGCTATAACTTTAAGATGGGGAATGAAACAATAAATAAGACAACAAGAGGAAAAAAATCTGGGAGTGATTTTCTCAGAGAATTTATCACCAGAAAACATATTAATAATATAACAGGTGAAACTCTCAGCCTACTAAAAAATATAAGAGTTGCCTAAGCTTGTCTGGATATAGAAATGATGCAGAAAATAATCACCACAATGATACGTCCAAGATTAGAATATACAGCAATAATTTGGTCACCACATGAAAAAAAGCACACAAGAAAGTTAGAAGGAATATAGAGAGCAGCAACAAAGATGATAACAGAATTGCAAGATTTGTCATATGAGGAGCGACTAGCTAGAATGCAACTCCCAACCTTGGAAAAGAGATGAGAGAGAGGTGACTTCATTGCATTGTAGAGATTGCTGAGTGGGATGGAAAAACTAGATAGAGAACATCTCTTTATAATGAATGAAAGAGAAAAAAGAGGACATGGAAGAAAACTAAAAGTAACCACCTGCAGAAGGGACATAAAGAAGTTTAGCTTCTCTCATAGAAGCATAGTGGCATGGAATGGACTGGAAGGGGAAGTGGTGTGTGCTACAAATATTCATGACTTTAAGGAAAAGTTAGATAAAAACAGTTATGGAGACGGGACAGTATGAGCTTAGCTCCTCTCCCATATGTCACAACTAGGTAAATACACATTGAGTCAGATGACTACATAAGATAGAGAATGAAACTGTTTTATGAAACCTTAAGTGAGGGCATCCAAATAAGAATAAAGGTACAATATAGAGAGGAAATAAATGGTGAATGAAAATGTGCACAAGTAATGATAATATCTGAGCTCAAAAGTGAGTGCTACAAGCAGAGGCAATAAGTATACAGATTATGAAAAACCACTTTTAAAAGCATTTCCTGCATATTCAAAATTATAAATCTTTCTTTACTAAGGCTCTCAACCACTACATTCTCTTCTTTAAAAAAATTCATACTGTTCCTGCTAATACAGACTATCCTGATTTTAAACTTTCCTCCTTGGGAATGAATGGAGTATGGCTGGTACATTGTTCTTCCAAACTGTCACTTAAAAGGAGCAGCTATTATTTACCAAGTGATGTTAATTGGTATCACATCTAAAATCCTGCCAGGTGAATATAACAAGCCAACATAAACACATACCTCTTTGTCGTAGGGACTGAAATTTGTCATCAACTCTCTGCAGAGCTTCAGGTGTCTGAGGCTCAATATAGTCCCTTGTGGGGAATCTCAGAGGTCGGCTACTTGTCAGTCCCATAAAGGAAAGACTTGGTGTGAAGATTTTTGGGTCAGAATCTCCCCTCACCTTCTCCAGGCTGAAGGACCCCTGATACTGGAAACACTTCCAGTATGGCCGCTGAACATACACCAGACTCAGTAACGCCTCCTGCAAGCTGCACACCACCACATTACACTGGTGAGACACTTTTAATGGTGTGATCACAAGACAGTTGCATGCATGGAGTTGAAACAAATCATTTCAGATAATTCATCAAAAGAGATTTAAAAAAACATATTATAAATACTTACTGAATTCAGATACACCAAATCATTGTTCTCAATTATTTAAACTAGGATTAAAAATGTCACAAATTTAATAGAGATGCATAGAGTGAATCCTAAGCCAATGAGTGTACCAAGGTGTCTAGCACCAGGCTGAGCTGGAATGCCTCAAATGTGTGAGATGTGTCACCTGAAGGAATCAGTAAGATACAAGGGTTTGTGTTACCTTTCTGAGGGCTGAATGATGGGATCCATGAGAGATGGACATGGATGGCCCAGCAGAGCACTGAGAGTCATTGCTGCACTCTCAGCCAATGATGGTAGGTAGTATCCTCCCTAGGGACAAATTATAGCATTTTTCTAACATCAATGACAATTCCTTTTCAAGCTGTGTGTCTGTTATCATTTACTTACTATGTAATTCACAGGCAGTATTATATATTTTCTTGGCATAACTAACATGTTCTGGCAAAGATAGTTTTAGACCTTCTACTAATTTTCTTTAGATGATTTTCAAACAAAATGTGTAATTAAAGTATTTTATGCTAAACCTGTGAGGACAAATTCAATAACTTCTTGGGTGACACACTTGATCAATGGTGTAGTTTTTTTTTTTTTTTTTATGTAGGAGGGACCACTGAGATCCCACTCCCATAATAGGGTTCAAGCAGTAGTCAAATATTGAAAGATAAGTGTTTTGAAGGAATTGAAGGAATTCAAGTCATAGCAAGATGGAAATACAGAAGCTGGCAGGGAGTTCCAGAGTTTACCAGAGAAGGGATGAATGACTGAGAATACTGCTTAACTCTTGCATTAAAGAGGTGGACAGAACAGGGGTGAAAGAAGAAAGTCTTGTGCAGTGAGGCTGTGGAAGGAGGGGAGGCAAGAGGTTAGAATGAATGGTTAGCAGGCAGACATCATGTCCATATGTATGGACTATGTTGTTAACCATGTACTGTGGTTCTCACTAGTTCTGCAGGTGGAGCAGCTGCAGCTCAGAGTGTGTGGCATCAGGTGGAAAAGGCAGAGATAATGTGGATGCAAATCCCATGCATTTCCCCATCACCATGCACATCTCTATTCTGAACCTTTAGTTGCAACAAACAACTTGATCCCCAATGAATTAACAACATCACAGCCATAACTGCCACCAGGTTAGCTAACAATGCACACCACTGCATGATTATCATTGTTCAAAACACAAGAAGAGCTTACAGTATTATGTCAGTGTCATGACAGCTTTGTGAGAACTGCCAGTTGTTGCCCAAGAAGTTATCAAATTTATCCTTACAAGTCGAGAGTAAAGCACATATCTTAATTAATAACACCATTTTAAGAAAATTACCAAAAGGTATGAAACTACCTCTGACAGATGTGCCTAAGCCAGCACTTTGCTACATAACACCCTCATAAATGCACCATAGCTGTAATACACAGAACATGGGCTATCTTCATGACCTGTCTTACATCTTGTATCATTGTTTGATATTAATCTCATCAATATTTTTGGCTTGGACTATCCATTTTTATGGAAATTCCAGATGACAATATGTATAATTCTCTCTCTCTCTCTCTCTTTTTTGTGTGTGTGTGTGTGTGTGTGTGTGTGTGTGTGTGTGTGTGTGTGTGTGTGTGTGTGTGTGTGTGTGTGTGTGTGTGTATTTTGACAAGGCTGGATCAAGCTCATAATGTCCCTTCTTTTATTACTAAATTATCACAACATTTATGCACAGTAGGGTATGCAACAATGAATGTGTTCCAATGCAGTGTTCGTTATGGCAAATGTGTGTTATGATGAGTGAAGAGCCTATTGGAAAAAAATTAATTGATTCCACAGAGCCTGAATATAACACAAAAAATTCCACAATTTTTGAAAAAAAAAAAAAAAAAAAAAAAAAAAAAAAAAGGGCACATCTGCACTACTACATTTGAGATAACAAATATATTGAGTGCTCTAAACTAACCTTAGGTTATTGTGTGGATGAGCTTGTTTGGCTGCTACTGGTGGAGGTGGAGATGGTGTTTATGTTTGTCATTAGTTCATGGAAAGTGGTGCTGGTGGCAAACAGGTGATCAGTGGCTCACAAAGCTGGTGAGTTAAGTCCTAGAAGTTTCATTTTGTTATTATAATTAAATTTTTATTAAAACTTCAGTGCTCACATGAGTGGCAAGTTCATCTTGCCAGTTTTGGTTTGTTATTCCAATTAAATTTTTATTAAAAATTATTATTCAATGCCAAGTTTGTCTTGCCAGTTTTGGTCCACTATTTCCATCAAATTTTTATTAAAATTTCAGTGCATTATGGCAGCTGTATGTTACAACAACTGTGCACTGTTGAATACCCTACTATATATTGCTTGTACACACCACTTCCTCTAGTAATGCATTCCAATGATCTGTTGCTCTATCAGGAAAAGTGTGCAAGTGTGTGGCACTGAATGTGCCACCACTATTATTTTGATCAGCTTATGTGAGTCATGGAAAGACTATGGTCATCCCAGTGTTTAGGTGTGGTTAGCCAAACACTTCACAGGCTGGCTTAGAGCAACTCTGTAAGGTTGCCAGGTTACAAGGTCACAACTTTCTATCATAAGATTGTACCTGTTCACCTATTTTATGCTACAACTTTCCATCATAAGTTTGTACCAGTTCACCTATTTTATGCTAAGTGAACAAAGGTTAAAGCATGAAAGAGTACAAAGCATATCAAGGTATGAAAACTCAAATTGTTTTCATCTAGGTGAGGATTCAAACCCACAGTCCCAAGTTGTATGACAAGAGAATTAACTATTAAAGCAATAGGATGCTGTGTCACCTACAGTTCTATGCAATTCTAACTAATCCTCACCTCCAGGACCACAGCCACCTTGCCATGGGCTAGTGCCATCAAATGGGAGGTGAGGTGTGCATACAGCCCAGGGGTCACCTCCATTTCTCCCTGCAAACAGAATCAATAATGCAATTATAAAACCGGTTAAAAAGTATGAATGAATAAAAATAAATAAACAAAAAAAAAAGGTATGAATGTATTCTTTAATCAAATCCTGCAATGATATAAGTGGGAAGAGAACAAACTACTAAGACATTCTGCAGGAGTAGAACAAACCATACAAGTCAAAACTAAATCATTACTTCCCTTGACACAGAAGGACCATCAAGATTCTCACTGTGATATACAACAATTTGCCTCAAAAATCATTTAAAAATTCTGATAGAAGACCACATTCTTATAAAGGTAAAGATAAAATTGGAAATATGCTACAGCTGTGTGTGTCAACACTCATTTCTGTCTCACTGGTGGTGGATGATATTTCAACCTGGAATGCAGAGCCACTGTGACATCTTGGTTACTACTGTTGCCTTCTGTATATTTCCACAGGTACTTATTTATTAACCAATCTCAATGATGGACGAACAGCTGGGTAAGCTGTGCAGTGACTGTCCCAGCCCATGGATTTATAGCCAAGTATGCTACTAAACGCTGCACCAGGGAGGCGACAGGCAACAGTGCCTGAAGTTGCTGATTCTTACAAAGATTCTAAAAACAACTGGCACCGTTTATACCTTTAAGCTTTTTCAGGACTGAGACAATATAGCACTGAACAAGGAACTTAACTGTTACCTTGTATTGTTGAGTACATCAGTCCACACACTCCACCTCCTCTGTAGCATGCTTTCCAGTTATCCCCAAATTAGGCACCTCGTTTACACTTTTAATACTTTCTATATCATGTAATTTGACATGACAATTTCCTGATTACAGCATGAAAACAACTGTAAATTCAACAGAAAAAATCTGTAAAATGTATCTAGTAAATGTTTAATGATTATTTGATATATACATATATCTTTCAAGCAAAGCAAACAATTACCTAAATTAAATAAAAAATGTCATGACCAAAAACTAACATTCATAATAACAACCACAGATAGATGCATTTAGACACTTGTGCGAACAAAAATGCAGCACAAACAATGTCAGCCTGTATCCCCATAGCCTGAAACAACTTTTTCCGTCTTTTGTTTCTCTGGCTTGGTTCACTCCTGCATGAAGTGCTTCATGAATGACATCCCTTCAACAACCTTCCAATATTACTGCACCACAGAAACTAAGAGTCACCTATTCAAGCCATACAGATAAATGGAATGCAGTAAAACCTCCACAAGATGGCATAACAGGACCTCTGTCTTTGTTGAATATCACTAAAAACCTTTGAAAACTCCTCCTGAAGACTCAGTCTTCAGTTTCATCCTCTTCTTCCCTCTAGATAGAACTTCCCTCTACACCTTGTTCTGAGGACAAGATGCCAAGAAGAGCTGCTGTTTCTGGTTCTGGTTCTGGTTGAAGCTTAGGAGCTTTAGTCTTTGCAGCAGCACCACCCTGATGCAGTCTTGTTTACAGTTTGTTTTTCAGGTTTGATCTGCTGTCTTATTTTTTTTTTCAAATATCACTTAATTTTCCTTGAACTTTTCTGTTTTCCCAAAAACTGTATGGTATTTCTTTTGTTGTTTCAAAGTTACTGTCAAAAAGGAGCTCACCAACAACCCAACCTTCATTTGGCCTTTGTAATTTATCCACTTGCCTTTCATCTTCACCTCTTCCCTTATCCATGTTATCAGTACATTCCCTTTCTCTTGAGCCAAGCAGCTTATACAGAATTCCAACTAATAGAATAGTGACTTTACTGTACTCTCTTCCCTACAATCTACCATCAGTGTCTCATTTCCCAAGTGGGAATATATATATGTTACAGTCAAAACCCGGAATCAGTCAAAACTAGTTTTAACTAGGTATTTTCAATGTGTTGGTGAACAACTAGTATTACCTAGGCAAAACTAGTTATACCTTAATGTGTTTGATATAACTAGAAATATCAAAGTTTAACTAGTTAAATCTAGTTTTATCTGATCGTGTAAGTTAAAACTAGATTCAACAACGGTACTGAATGTCAAAAGTAGGTGAGGGATATGACCACTCGTTTGAGTACCATTGCTCGTTTGAGTACCATTTTTGGGGCACTCAAACCTAACATCCCCATCTAACCTAACCTAACCTAACCAGGTTAGACTAAAAGTGAAACTGGTGTAGTGCCAGGGAAAACATTTATATGTATAAGTAGCATTAGGTTAGGTTACCCAAAAATGGTACTCAAACGAGCAATGGTACTCAAACGAGTGGTCATATCCCTCACCTACTTTTGACATTCAGTACCGTTGTTGAATCTAGTTTTAACTTACACGATCAGATAAAACTAGATTTAACTAGTTAAACTTTGATATTTCTAGTTATATCAAACACATTAAGGTATAACTAGTTTTGCCTAGGTAATACTAGTTGTTCACCAACACATTGAAAATACCTAGTTAAAACTAGTTTTGACTGATTCCGGGTTTAGTTAAAACTAGTTTTGATTGATTCCGGGTTTTGACTGTAACATATATATATATATATATATATATATATATATATATATATATATATATATATATATATATATATATATATACATACATACACACACACACAGTAGAACCTCGGTTTCCAAACTTAATTCATTCCTGAAAGCTGTTTGAAATCCGAAATGTTTGAAAATTGAAACTATTTTCCCCATTGGAATCAATGTTAAATAGATTAACCTGTTCTCAGACATCCATCCTCCATGTAATGGTGGACAGTTGTCTGAGTAATGACTGACACTCCCACTGCTAAGATGGCCGCTCCACAACATCTCCAGCTTAGAATTTTTATTCTATCCAGAAAGGATGTATTGAATGAACTTAGTGACAAAGAACTAATTAAAATAGGCCATCCAGGTCTTTATCACCAATCTAGTGTGGGAAACCTTTCAGAGTGACATAGAGAGGAGCAACCCATTTACTGCCAAAATTAAGGTGATCATAACACTTAGACATCTTGCTACTTGGAAAATGCAGTTGTGCAGTAGTGATGGCATTGTGGGTCATAGAGAGAGCCAGGAGCAATCGCAAGATTGCTCCTGAGCACTGATCCTTGTTTGTTTACAAGGTTATTCAACTTTTTCAGCAGGATAATATTTAACTTATTTCAAAGACTAAATTACTGTCTTACCCTCTTTGCCTCTACTCCAAATATATAAAAATGAAGGAAATTTTAATAGAAACTATAAATTAGTAAAAAATGGCTGCTTTTGCTACATCTTGTAGTATTTGAAATTGAGTAACTTTGTTAAAAAACTGAATTATGGTATGGCAACCAAAGGAATTACGATTTAAAATTTTTGTTTGAAAACCGAGTTGTTCAAAAAGGGAGATGTTCAGTAACTGAAGTTCCACTGTATATATATATATATATATATATATATATATATATATATATATATATATATATATATATATATATATATATATATATATATATATATATATATATATATATATATATATATATATATATATATATATATATATATATATATCCTTGCAGTAAGCAATAAAACTATGAACACATGCATTCACCCAAGTGCTGATGATCCATGTCTTGACAGAAAATAGCATACCATCACCTATGTCAGAGTTCATTTTATAAATACAAAAGTTCATGATAGACTTATAGTTATTCTATTAACTGTGAATAAGTAACTTAAGATTACTTTTTTTTTTTTATGATCACTCTTGCTTTTGTCCTTCTTGTACATACTTTCCAAAATAACTTTCCCTATACCTCATCATATATAGATATTGATTAGGTTTATTGTATCAGTGATCTGGCTTTCTAAATTTATCTTATTCATTCTCTCATGCCTTATGTGCAAAAACTGTTTTACACCTCCATATACACATGTGTGAATGCCCATATTAACAGATTTCAGAAAATCTGATTCTGAGATGTCTTTGGCATCTAGTTTTAATGAAAGTAATAGTCATGCATGTCTAACACACAACAATGTACTTAAGGAAGTATGGTTTCATTCATACAAGCAGCAACTTTCTGATCCATTTTCAATTTGGCAGGTAAAAAGAATAGGCATAATAATTTCACATGAAACTAGTCTTTTCTTGCGTGTATAATAAGAAAGAAAAATCAATCTACATACTGAGCAAAGAGTAAAGGATTCATGAAGAAAGAACTGAATTACTAAGAAAGGAGCAAATAAACAATGAATAAAAGAAGAATTACGTATCGCTACTGAGAAAAGAGTAAATACTGTAAATAATACTTGCCTTGCAATCCCCAATAGCTGAATCATAACCTCCAGACACTATAACTAGCTCAGGGCCAAACTAAGAGGAAAGCAAAAAAAAGCATATATAGCACCACCTTCAGTAAAAAAAAAATAAATAAATAATAATAATAATAATAATAATAATAATAATAATAAATAAATAAATAAATAGATAAATAAAATAAAAGTAAGAAAGTGTGGTCTACCCTCCTTCCAAATGCTGAAATCCATGCATGTCTAATGCATGAGTGTACTGGTGTGACAATTCACTGAAAATGATCCCAGTGGATTTCATGGTGACATTTGATTTCACAACTCATATATCATTTCATATCTTTCCATATATAGGATTAAATTTATTCTTCACTTAATCTTCTTTTCAAAAGCAATTACTAAAATGTTCTCAGTATTATATTATCCATATATCCAGAAATAATGTGCATTTCAAATTTGTTGGTTTCTTATTTAGTGGAGATATATTAGATCCAATTAAGTTATCTGAATAAATTTTTGGCTAGCTTGCATTAACTTTCCTTTCATAGTAGCAATGATGAGCCTTTATCATTTATTTTATATTTATCAAAACATAAATATATGAAACTTAATTGCCATGTAACCAAAATGCAGAACATAAAACAAGTTAACCAAAATTTCAATTTCAAGCATATATATATATATAGAGAGAGAGAGAGAGAGAGAGAGAGAGAGAGAGAGAGAGAGAGAGAGAGAGAGAGAGAGAGAGAGAGAGAGAGAGAGAGAGAGAGAGAGAGAGAGAGAGAGAGAGAGAGAGAGAGAGAGGATCTTTCTAAAGTAAACTTAAATGCATCACAAAAAGTTCTTTTCATCTATTAGAATAACTATTAATGGCATTATGCCATGCATAATGTATTTCAGCATATGGACCAAGGTGACTACACAGCATGCCACATCATTAGCTCTGACCTCAGGGCATCCAATGGCAGCATCAAACCCAGCTGATACTACAACCAACTCTGGATTGAACTGAAAAAAACATAACAGTTAATAAAAGCCTTCTTTCATTCCTATTTCAATAAGAGAAAAGGTGTGATGTTCTGCCTGGGCTACTCTTCTTAACCTGGTATATCCAAAAATGGATACATAACATTATTAGGTACTTTCCATGTGTAGCTTACATAGAAACAAAAAGATTAATTGCCATTACTGGAGTGATAAGAAAACAGTAAGAGTTTTGTGGCAGTCACAGAGTAAAAAGAATGAAAGATTGCAAGTCACTACAATAATAACAGTAATCACCTCAGATAAACCAGTGGTGTCTGTGAAAAGAGGAAAATGGATGATGGTAAACAATGAAAACATATTTAACATTTATCATGTTGAGTAAAGGTGACAAAAGAAATGTCGTTTGTTTAAAGCATCAAGCACAGCAGCTGGCTTACAGTATCTTGAAAAAAAAAAAGGTGATTCCTCTTGATGGGCCTACCTTATAATATTATGGTTCCAATTACTTTTATTTAATTCTACTGATCATATGAATGAACAATATGGAAAAATAAGGAAGGTGTATCAAGTCTGGAAGTGTGTGAGAGGAAAAGACGTACCAAACGTACGTACGTACTTGAGGAAAATCCAAGATATTTATGACAGAGCAAAAAATACAGGTCAGAAGTTGTGGTTGAATAATGGAATGGATATAATCAATGTAAATTCTTTCAAATTTATTCAATAATCATTGGATTTATTTGAAGTAAAAGATCCTTAAATTAAATGGTAGGGAAATGAGAGTCATCTGAATTAATGATCATTTTTCCTATAGGGTAGTATTTCCCCAGAACATTGATAACAGTATATACACACAATAGAGACAAAATATCTGGCAGATTGTAGACAATAATAATTTCAGCAGTACTTGATATTCACCATATCAGTAACAAACTAACAATAAAACATATTTCATTCAGTATGATACTGTGTTGTATTTCCTTTTTTTTTCCTAATAACTTCCTGCTGATGATAATGAACTGAATCTAGCAAGCAATGCAATTTCTCTTCTGGGAGGATTTTCCACATTCATTGCAATGCAGCTTTCAGTTTCAGCACTGAACTAGTGTCCTCCTTGATCATGTTTTTTCATAAAAGACCACAAGCTTTTGACTGCATGAAAATCAAGACTGTTTGCTTTGTGGACCAGTTTTTGACACAACTTATCAAACCAAGTTTTGAATTGTTTGTTTGTGTAGCAAGGCGCCTCACCTTGCATGATACATTCTGCCTTACACATGTAACTCTCTTTTGTACTGTCTTCAGAGATTCTTTTCAAAGAACACTAAACTGGCAATACCATGATAGCAAAAGAATTTCCACACCATAACTAGGTCTGGATGTTTTACCATTTCCACTGTAAATTTTTGAGATGTAAGTATCTATCTGATCCTTTTGGCTGGCACACTATGGCAAACTGTGATTTTGATATTCTGAAAATACCCTCATCACTCCACAGTATGGTGAAACTAATTTTGTTTTGAGATAGATGTGCCTTATGCCCCCACTGCCCTGTAACTGAATACAAGATCCATACAATATCACTCAGATTCTGAAAAACTGCATTTGGACATTCTGGACTATAGACTCCACCCACAATATATCATCCATAAAGTAGATCATAATATGTGTCTTAATGAGTGAAGAAGTTCCCAAAGAGGAAACTGTTCTAAATATGTTCTTTTCAGCCAGACAGGAGGAATGTAATTAATTCAGTTACATGTTGTTGCAGCCTGCCATAATTTTTTACCTCTATTGTAGTATGTATACATAATATACAAAATTTTGAAGTTTCTCATGATACCCCCTTTTTTTTTTCAATAAAACTCTCAAGACCCTCAAAGCCAATATAATCATAATAATCATAATCTTGGTCACTGCCATCCATGCATTCCTTCTTTCTATTGGTAAAAGAAATACTGCACTTATTATAAGGTAAAGTTTTACAATGACAATGATGCCAAGACAAATCTAAAGCAGTGAGTCATGTATAAGACCTCAGATTCAGTATACAACTTACCACTGATATGTTTACTATTTTACTTATTTATTTATTTTTTTTTATATTTGCATAGTCATATATACTGTATTTCATTCTGACTGGAGTTTTCTTATATTGTGTAACATTAATAGCATTAGAAAACATGCACATTTGCCAAGATTAATACTTACAAGAAAGTCTGTAAAAAAAAAAATGTGTGAGATGATGCAGGTTGATTTTCTGGGGGATTTATAGATTTTTTTTTTTTTTTTTGCCATCCACTTTTAAAAATATGGATAGTGGACATCAGATTAAGATATTTTTATTGCATTTA
>NC_087157.1:29610615-29780615 GCF_035594125.1 Scylla paramamosain
CTGGCCATGCATTTCCCAAGTTTTCTCATATTTTTTATATACACTCTTTTATTCCCTAACACATTCTGAAAAGTCATCAGGAATGTCACCAAAAGATTCCCTTTCACACAACACCACTGGTGGCCACCACCAGTTACCTCCCATAGTTTGGAATGAAGCCTATCATACAAAGGCACTGCAATGACATGGGTGAGTAATTGGTGGTGGTGGTGGTGTGCTATCGCAACCAGTGACTGCCACCCATGATGGCTGCCACTCACTGTAGGGAAGTGTTTCAAATGGGAGCTTTCACATGGAGCCACTAAGTGACACCACTGCTGTCCATAATCCATCATTTTTCAGTGTTAAACCAGATTCTGAGAGGATCTGACATCTGGTTATGGAAGATGATGGAGGAGAAAGTGAACATAGAGGACCTAATCAGTGAGGTAGGAAAAATCCCAGCAATTTCAGATCCATCAAATGATGACTATAGCAATTTACGTTGAGAGGAGGAATGCTTGGAATGACATCATTCTGCAAGTCATTCCTAACTTCAGTGGCAAATATCAGACAGAAAAGAATTAAATAGATGAGTTAATGGGGCAGATAACGGCAAATATCAGAAGAATCCTTCACTTTCCAATACAAGCACTAAAACTAGCAAGTATTTCTGCCATAGATTAAGTATTTATTGGCAAACATTACCCATGCAAAAAATTCATAATAGCAGAATCTTCAAAAATTCAAAAGTAGCAGAATCTCGAAAAAGTGTATGATGCAGGCCTCTCTCTATTCTAGACAAAATCACCTAATGCACACATATTCTTCTCTTTTGAGATCATCCCCTCTCTTTCCTATTCAGTAAAGCAAAAAAAAGCAGCTCCTCCTTTGATGCCATTCTTTCAACTGAAAAGCTTGAGAAAGTATGGCACAAGTCAGTGGCAGTCACTGGTTACCTGACCCTTTCACACTGAGCTAACTGGTGGCAGACACTGGTGGCATTGTATGAAAGGGGCCTTACAGTCTGTTGTCATAGCTTCCATAAGCTCATGCAATTCATCTAAATATTCAGTGATAATCATTTGTCTTCCTCCATTCCCTTTCACTGAACTCAGGTAGTTCCTGTAGCAAAGGAACTTTTCTCACCCACAAAAACTTCAGCATGAGACTGGAAGAGACAGTTTTGAGAGGACAGGGAATGCCAATTACACCAAATGCTTAATCAAGAAGGTGGCTGATTTAAAACATCCCCTTTTTTTTTCCCAATATCCTCACTAGATACAAACAGGTAAAAATGTAGCAGTATCAAAGGATGCAAATTGTTAGATATAAGTTCTAAGTGTATTACTACTGTAGGAGAATAGAACAGAGCAAGGCTTTTTCCAACACACTCTGATAAAACACTGGGGATTATCTCACCATGACAACACTGGTGCTCACCTCACTATAGCAAAGCCATTTTGAAGTCTACCTGAGACCACTGCATCCACCAGATCCAGTGTACCACCTGCTGCCAATAGGGCACTTTTGCATGTTCCCTGACAAACAAAATATAGACATCTGTAAATGAAGTGCACAAAAAGAGAAAGATATCACTTACTGAAAAAATATCCCTGATGGCATAAAGAATTTTACATTCAATAATATAATTATGGAGGAGGAGGAGGAGGAGGAGGAGGAGGAGGAGGAGGAGGAGGAGGAGGAGGAGGAGGAGGAGGAGGAGGAGGAGGAGAAGGAGGAGGAGGAGGAGTAGGTGATAAACTGAATAACACAGTAACAATTCCTATATATCTGAGGAAATAAAATTTTGGAGACTCCACATTGTAATCTATGAAGGAAGTTTTGGAGATAGATATTGTGGTTTTAGCTGCTTTACAAAATTTAGTGGTTGTGAGAGGGGCAGTACTGCCAAGTCTCAACATTTATGGGTTCAACATTCAGATTCAATCATTCATGGATTTGCATCAGAAGGGAAATATATGCAGGTTTGATTTTTCAGAGTGGCTTGCTGTGCCACACATATTCACACAAGCACACATCACCTGCCACACCAGTCTGCAATTTTTTTTTTTTTTTATGTAGGAGGGACACTGGCCAAGGGCAAAAAAAAAGAGAGAAAAAAAAAAGGCCCAGTGAGATGCCAGTCCCAGAAAAGGGTCCAAAGCAGTAGTCAAAAAGTGAAGTATAAGTGTCTTGAAACCTCCCTCTTGAAGGAATTCAATTCATAGGAAGGTAGAAATACAGAAGCAGGCAGGGAATTCCAGAGTTTACTAGAGAAAGGGATGAATGATTGAGAATACTGGTTAACTCTTGTATTAGAGAGATGGACAGAATAGGAGTGAGAGAAAGAAGAAAGTCTTGTGCAGCAAGGCAATGGGAGGAGGGGAAGCATGCAGTTAGCAAGATCAGAAGAGCAGTAGAAAACAGCTAGAGATGCCTAGAAGAGTGGTATGAGTGGAACCGCCCCTCCAGACATGTGAAGCATACTCCATACATGGACGGATAAGGCCCTTGTACAGAGTTAGCAGCTGGGGGGTGAGAAAAACTGGCGGAGATGTCACAGAACACCTAACTTCATAGCTGTTTTAGCCAGAGAGTTAGAGTTAGATATTGAAAGATTTTGACACTTTCTGTTAATGAAAGAGTTTTTGGCTAGTTGGAGAACAGACTTGACATGGTTCCAGACAGAAATATAAAGTGCATGAGATTCTGGTGATGGAAGGCTTAAGTACCTTTTGTGGGCCACCTCTCTATCATGTATAGCATGAGAACAAGCTGTGTTAAACAAAGGTTTGGAAGGTTTAGGTCAAGAAAAAGAGTGAGGAATGTATGCCTCCATGCCAGACACTATCACCTCTGTTATGCACTCAGCACACAAAGATGGGTCTCTGACATGGAAGCAGTAGTCATTCCCAGGAAAATCAGCAAATTACCTCCTCAGGTCCCCCCAACTAGCAGAGGCAAAATGCCTTCCCTTGCCTGGATTTTTTTTTTTTTTTTACCCAACCAATTGTGTACATTTCCTGTTGCCTGTATTTTGAGTACTTTTTTTTTTTTTTATGTAGGAAGGATACTGGCCAAGGACAACAATAATCTAATAAAAAAAAAATGCCCACTGAAATGCCAGTCCCATAAAAGGGTCAAAGCAGTGGTCAAAAATTGGTGGATAAGTGTCTTGAAACCTCCCTCTTGAAGGAATTCAAGTCATAGGAAAGTGGAAATACAGAAGCAGGCAGGGAGTTCCAGAGTTTACCAGAGAAAGGGATGAATGATTGAGAATACTGGTTAACTCTTGCATTAAAGAGGTGGACAGAATAGGGGTGAGAGAAAGAAGAAAGTCTTGTACAGCGAGGCCGCAGAAGGAGGGGAGGCATGCAGTTAGCAAGATCAGAAGAGCAGTTGGCATGAAAATAGCGGTAGAAGACAGCTAGATATGCAACATTGCGGCGGTGAGAGAGAGGCTGAAGACAGTCAGTTACAGGAGAGGAGTTGATGAGACGAAAAGCTTTTGATTCCACCCTGTCTAGAAGAGCAGTATGAGTGGAACCCCCCCAGACATGTGAAGCATACTCCATACATGGACGGATAAGGCCCTTGTACAGAGTTAGCAGCCGGGGGGGTGAGAAAAACTGGCGGAGACGTCTCAGAACACCTAACTTCATAGAAGCTGTTTTAGCTAGAGATGAGATGTGAAGTTTCCAGTTCAGATTATAAGTAAAGGACAGACCGAGGATGTTCAGTGTAGAAGAGGGGGACAGTTGAGTGTCATTGAAGAAGAGGGGATAGTTGTCTGTAAGGTTGTGTCGAGTTGATAGATGGAGGAATTGAGTTTTTGAGGCATTGAACAATACCAAGTTTGCTCTGCCCCAATCAGAAATTTTAGAAAGATCAGAAGTCAGGCGTTCTGTGGCTTCCCTGCGTGATATATTTACCTCCTGAAGGGTTGGACGTCTATGAAAAGACGTGGAAAAGTGCAGGGTGATATCATCAGCATAGAAGTGGATAGGACAAGAAGTTTGGTTTAGAAGATCATTAATGAATAATAAGAAGAGAGTGGGTGACAGGACAGAACCCTGAGGAACACCACTGTTAATAGATTTAGGAGAAGAACAGAGACCGTCTACCACAGCATCAATAGAACGGTCAGAAAGGAAACTTGAGATGAAGTTACAGAGAGAAGGATAGAAACCTACTACCCAGATGTCTCTCTTCCTCAACCGCACTTAGTGTGTGATCATGTTTGTGTGAACATTATTGTCATACAGTCAGTGACATTCGTGATTAGAACTCATACCAATGTAAGCATCTCATTGCACAAACTGGCAACTTGCTTCTACTTGGTCTGAAAAAATCCGCCAGGAGAAAATAACTATATGACAACTTAGGTTAGTCCCTCACATGTTTTTGAAAGTATGGAATAACGGATTCAGTGTGTGACATTGACATAATGGAAAGTTATCCTTTGTGACCACTCTGCTTCAGCTAACAAAATGCCTGTGTTTGTTTTAAACAAAGTGTTCTACTAAGGTGATATGCGATGCCTGGAAAATGTACAGGCCACAATTACATAAGAGATGCATCACTGTAGAGGGTGTCAGGAGTTTTTAAGGGGGCACACTAATTACTAACAGACAGGTTTTCAACATTCACAGATATTTCTGTTATTTAATCCCCACAAATGCTGAAGGATGGCTGAATGTAGTGAATACATAATAGTGCAATGGTAATGAAAACAGTTGGTGACAGTGACAGTGAGAAACACTGTTGATGCCATCCAGACTAAAGTCTGACACATCAGTAAAGTCCCAAATGGAAAAAGGGAAAGTCGGACGTCACTTTCACTGGATAGGCCTATGTCCCAGTTAGTCCAACAAACTGAGAACTTATATATATGGGAAACCTTTAAAAACTAAAAATAAAAGGGGACGAGAGAAAAAGAACTCACTGGATGGAAGTAAACAGAGTCAAAGCGTGAAGAGAGGTCTTCCAGCTTATCCTGATCAGTGATACCGGAAGTGGTCTGGAGGAGGCCAAAATGTGCTGGAGAATGCAAATTTAACACTTCCTCCTCTTTGGCAGCACGACACTCCAGCTGCTCACACTCCTGCAGCAATCCTAGCTCCAGACACCTGAAAAACAATAGTAATAACAAAATAAATAAATAAAAAATAAACAGGTAAATGAACTCCATTTATTCTTTTCATACTACATGTGAAGAGCTTTCTGTTGTAGCAAGTTTTATATAGAGAATGAAGGAGTGGGTAAGAATAAGAGTATGGAAGAAAACACAAGCTAAGTATCAACCAGCCAGAATCTTCTGATAAATTTCATGATGTAACACAAATACTAGTATGTCTTTTACATACAGAGAAACAGGCCAAGGATCAGAACTTTGGGACAATATACAAGTGCAACCTAGCACCAAGTTGTTCAGTAGGGCAGCAAGAGCACATGGAGTTTGGCCCTATCCCATTCAGAAATACTAAAAGAATCAGGGCCTATATTCTACATAGTGTTTATGAATGACCATAGCTCCATCATAGCTAAAAGAATTTATGACTGCCAGTCGTATGGCCATCAGAAGTCATCTGTCATATCTCAGTCACTGCCAGAATGCACGCTCACAATCTAAATTTATGGACTGAAATAGGTTCATGACATTTATTTAAATTGTTTCAACTTCATCTTATGACTTTTCAAGAAGTTAGACAGTGTATCTAATCAAAGGAACATACATAGGATAAGATTATAGCTGACAGCCTGACACACACAGGCCACACAAGGCAAGATTTGTTTATGTTTAAGAAAACTGATCATACAGCTCCTGGCAATTATCTATAATAATACTTTATTGCCTCAAAGGTTATTATTTACTCATAGTTACAAATATTTATTGTTATATTTATAATATAAAACAGCTGGGATCATGTTATGGTACATACAGCCACATTGTCATGATGCTGACACACTTCTGACAGTCATAAGATAAAGCTGTGAACCCTGTCATAGCATTTTACGGCCAATAATATGAGTTTATGGACGACAATAAGAGTGACAGAGTTATATCTGAAATGTGCCATTTTGTTTTGCTATGACTGAAGGACTTGGCTCTGATGGTTTGTAGAATAAGGGCTCAGATGTTAGGCACTCTGTGGTTTCTCTGCAGGAACTGTTTAATTCATACTAAGTCGGACATCTGGTGATCTATTTAATGATGTGGTATAATTATAGCTGTGTAATCATGTGAAGGACTAAACCATACACACAAATGAAAGTAACTGCAAACATTAAAAACATTTTGGCTTGAAAGAAAAGGAATACACTTCTTCTTTTTATAATTAATGATATCCCATTCATATGAGATATCACCTGAGAAAAAAACAGTATATTAGACTCCTGTCTAAGTGAAAGAGGAAACTAAGAAATTAAGATTCAACAAAAATGTAACATACTAAGCAGAAGTGCATAATACTTCATATAAGGTATCTTTACTCTGATCCTTCACTCACATTCAAGTAACTTGCTGCATTATAATATTATATCTTATTAACTTTTCTTCACATTCCTGATTTTCACCATATTTCTGAAGCATTTTTACATTCATATGTGCATAACTATGTACATACAGCAAGCCCTTAATTTAGCATTTTTTTTTTTTTATGTAGGAAGGACACTGGCCAAGGGCAACAAAAATCCAATAAAAAAATGTGCCCACTGAAATGCCAGTCCCATAAAAGGGTCAAAGCAGTGGTCAAAAATTGATGAATAAGTGTCTTGAAACATCCCTCTTGAAGGAATTCAAGTCATAGGAAGGTGAAAATACAGAAGCAGGCAGGGAGTTCCAGAGTTTACCAGAGAAAGGGATGAATGATTGAGAATACTAGTTAACTCTTGCATTAGAGAGGTGGACAGAATAGGGGTGAGAGAAAGAAGAAAGTCTTGTGCAGCGAGGCCGAGGGAGGAGGGGAGGCATGCAGTTAGCAAGATCAGAAGAGCAGTTAGCATGAAAATAGCAATAGAAGACAGCTAGATATGCAACATTGCGGCAATGAGAGAGAGGACAGTCAGTTAGAGGAGAGTTGATGAGATGAAAAGCTTTTGATTCCATCCTGTCTAGAAGAGCAGTATGAGTGGAACCCCAGACACGTGAAGCATACTCCATACATGGACGGATAAGGCCCTTGTACAGAGTTAGCTGCTGGGGTGGTGAGAAAAACTGGCAGAGACGTCTCAGAATGCCTAACTTCATAGAAGCTGTTTAGCTAGAGATGAGATGTGAAGTTTCCAGTTCAGATTATAAGTAAAGGATAGGCCAAGGATGTTCAGTGTAGAAGAGGGGGACAGTTGAGTGTCATTGAAGAAGAGAGGATAGTTGTCTGGAAGGTTGTGTCGAGTTGATAGATGGAGGAATTGAGTTTTTAAGGCATTGAACAATACCAAGTTTGCTCTGCCCCAATCAGAAATTTTAGAAAGATCAGAAGTCAAGCATTCTGTGGCTTCCCTGCATGAAATGTTTACCTCCTGAAGGGTTGGACGTCTATGAAAAGACGTGGAAAAGTGCAGGGTGGTACCATCAGCGTAGGAGTGGATAGGACAAGAAGTTTGGTTTAGAAGATCATTAATAATAAGAAGAGAGTGGGTGACAGGACAGAACCCTGAGGAACACCACTGTTAATAGATTTAGGAGAAGAACAGTGACTGTCTACCACAGCAGCAATAGAACGGTCAGAAAGGAAACTTGAGATGAAGTTACAGAGAGAAGGATAGAAACCATAGGAGGGTAGTTTGGAAATCAAAGCTTTCTGCCAGACTCTATCAAAAGCTTTTGATATGTCCAAGGCAACAGCAAAAGTTTCACCAAAATCTCTAAAAGAGGACGATCAAGACTCAGTAAGGAAAGCCAGAAGATCACCAGTAGAGCAGCCTTGACGGAACCCATACTGGCGATCAGATAGAAGGTTGTGAAGTGATAGATGTTTAAGAATCTTCCTGTTGAGGATAGATTCAAAAATTTTAGATAGGCAGGCAATTAAAGCAATAGGACGGTAGTTTGAGGGATTAGAATGGTCACCCTTTTTAGGAACAGGTTGAATGTAGGCAAACTTCCAGCAAGAAGGAAAGGTAGATGTTGACAGACAGAGCTGAAAGAGTTTGACTAGGCAAGGTGCAAGCACAGAGGCACAGTTTCGGAGAACAATAGGAGGGATCCCATCAGATCCATAAGCCTTCCGAGGATTTAGGCCAGCGAGGGCATGGAAGACATCATTGCAAAGAATTTTAATAGGTGGCATGAAGTAGTCAGAGGGTGAAGGAGAGGGAGGAACAAGCCCAGAATCGTCCAAGGTAGAGTTTTTAGCAAAGGTTTGAGCGAAGAGTTCAGCTTTAGAAATAGATGTGATAGTAGTGATGCCATCTGGTTGAAAGAGGAGGGAAAGAAGAAGAAGCAAAGTTATTGGAGATATTTTTGGCTAGATGCCAGAAGTCACAAGGGGAGTTAGATCTTGAAAGGTTTTGACATTTTCTGTTAATGAAGGAGTTTTTGGCTAGTTGGAGAACAGACTTGGCATGGTTCTGGGCAGAAATATAAAGTGCATGAGATTCTGGTGATGGAAGGCTTAAGTACCTTTTGTGGGTCACCTCTCTATCATGTATAGCACAAGAACAAGCTGTGTTAAACCAAGGTTTAGAAGGTTTAGGATGAGAAAAAGAGTGAGGAATGTACGCCTCCATGCCAGACACTATCACCTCTGTTATGCACTCAGCACACAAAGACGGGTCTCTGACACGGAAGCAGTAGTCATTCCAAGGAAAATTAGCAAAATACCTCCTCAGGTCCCCCCAACTAGCAGAGGCAAAACGCCAGAGGCACCTTCGCTTAAGGGGATCCTGAGTGATAGGACAAGATAAAGATACGAGATTGTGATCGGAGGAGCCCAACAGAGAAGAAAGGGTGACAGCATAAGCAGAAGGATTAGAGGTCAGGAAAAGGTCAAGAATGTTGGGCGTATCTCCAAGATGGTCAGGAATACGAGTAGGGTGTTGCACCAATTGCTCTAGGTCATGGAGGATAGCAAAGTTGTAGGCTAGTTCACCAGGATGGTCAGTGAAGGGAGAGGAAAGCCAAAGCTGGTGGTGAACATTGGTCTCCAAGAATGGAGATCTCTGCAAAAGGGAAGAGGGTCAGAATGTGCTCCACTTTGGAAGTTAAGTAGTCAAAGAATTTCTTATAGTCAGAGGAGTTAGGTGAGAGGTATACAGCACAGATAAATTTAGTATGAGAGTGACTCTGTAGTCGTAGCCAGATGGTGGAAAGCTCAGAAGATTCAAGAGCGTGGGCACGAGAGCAGATTAAGTCATTGCACACATAAATGCAGCATCCAGCTTTGGATCGAAAATGAGGATAGAGAAAGTAGGAGGGAACAGAAAAGGGGCTATTGTCAGTTGCCTCAGACACCTGAGTTTCAGTGAGGAAAAGAAGATGAGGTTTAGAAGAGGAGAGGTGGTGTTCTACAGATTAAAAATTAGATCTTAGACTGCAAATGTTGCAGAAGTTAATGAAGAAAAAGTTGAGGGGGGGTGTCAAGACAATTAGGGTCGTCGACAGAAAGGCAGTCTGACCTGGGGACATCTATGGTCCCCTCCCCAGATGGGGACTCCGAGGCTGGTGTAGGAGTTGCCATGATCATTTTAAAATTTTTGAGTGAAGGGTGTGTGTGTTATTAGGTGGTTGTGGTTTTGTGTGGAGGAAGAAAGTTGTCTTTAGAGGGCAGGCTGTGACTGCCCCCTTGTGTTGTGAAACACAAAGGGAAACATTCAGTGAGGTCACAGCTGGGTTTAATGATAAGTTCACAGCACCCCCTGAGCAGTGCTTTTGACCTCATTGGGAGTAATTATCGTTTCGGCAGGTGTCCACTGCCTCCTCCTTGTATATCCCAATATATGTATCAAATTTTAAAATATTATATATCAGACAAGTAATGGGATATTGGAGTTGAGAGAGAGAGAGAGAGAGAGAGAGAGAGAGAGAGAGAGAGAGAGAGAGAGAGAGAGAGAGAGAGAGAGAGAGAGAGAGAGAGAGAGAGAGAGAGAGAGAGAGTGTAATTCATAACATATTCTTTTTCAAGTACCTGTGGTCAAATTTTGCCTCTTTTAATTAATCAGACTTATGCTATAACCCAGGTTTTGCTCAATGAACTCAATGAATGATGTTGAATAATCCATGTTTATTTACTTACCTATTTGCCATATACATATCTTTCTATATACTAAGCTGAGATGGCCCTTATATGGAGGTAACTGACAAGATCTTACATCCTAACTCTCTGTGGAGGGGGTTCTTGGTCTCATCACTCCATCCCTTTTAATCACCTACAATAAGCAGGGAATACAGTTGCAGTATTCCTCCAACTCACAACCAGACCATCTCTCTACCACTAATATAAAACATATTACCAGCGCAGTTTATCATTTGTAGTACCAACAAGATCAAAGACAGAACCAAGCAGCAGACTACCATGCAGTTTGAAGACCGGCATGCTCAAGTTCAGCCCACTGGGTTTATCCAGTGCCATAGCAAAAAAAAAAAATAAAATAAAAAAAAAAATAAATAAATAAATAAATAAATAAATAAAATAAAATAAAATAAAATAAAATAAAATAAAATAAATAAATAAATAAATAAATGAATAAATAAAAAATAAATAAATAAATAAACAAATAAATAAATAAATAAATAAATAAATAAATAAATAAATAAATAAATATATATATATATATATATATATATATATATATATATATATATATATATATATATATATATATATATATATATATATATATAATGCATAACAGATTGATCCAAAGATGGCCAAGTTAACAATAAGAAGTAAGTAATGGAGATGGAAGCTCCTATGTCAAATAATCATTGCATTCATTTTCTAACTAGAGATATTTTGGAATTAAGTGAGGAGCAACAAATTCCTACCTTTTGAGTTTTTGTTCTTATTTTGAGAGGTGCTGAATGCATGTCTTTCAGGAACCTTATTCATATAAAATGTTGCAAATCATTCAGAGTAGGTCAATACATTATTAAATACTATAGTACATCTTAGTATTGTACACACAGTAAAATGGAGATTACCATATGGTAAACCATTCCTACAACACTTCAACTTACAATTAAATTATGTCTATTTTGTCTGTTTTGTCACATTCCACATTCCACAATAAAATGTTTCTGAGATTGGACTAGGTGAGAATAAGTCAGGTTGGAGAAGGACAGGTTCGGGATAGGTAAGAATGCAAAGTTAGGAAAGAGAGTTACAAAAATTGACAAATCAGCTTCAAGTAAGATTGGTTTGGGATGAGTAATGATTAAAGGAAAGGGAAGAGAGAAAGAAAGACTGAGTTTAAAGCAGTACATGCCTGTCAAGTATGCAGAGCAGCCTTTCAGGTTTCTCCACATGTTGGGGGTCCCAAAAGCAGTGATGGTTGGTCATCTGGGAGCAGTACACCACACCTGTCTTACCCCTCACCACTTTCAGGCACTCCTGTGCCTGCATCACCATCAACAGGAGAAAATTTGTACTGTAAAGTCTGGAATTCTTTCATACAAGTAGACTCTAAAACAAGTTGTGTGACACATAACATGAAAAATGCTCAAAAACAGTGATAATAATTAACAAATGTAACAAGATCAGTCTATAAACACAGACTATTAAAAATTGTCACATATCTAGATATATTCTAAGCTGGTATCTCCAAAAAGACAAATGACAGAAAAAAAATCATCACACACACACACACACACACACACACACACACACACACACACACACACACACACACACACACACACACACACACACACACAAGACCTGAGTTTGAGTCCTGGGTTCTGCAAAGCAGATGGGAAAGCCTCTTTGAGTGTAGCCCCTCTTCACCTAGCAGTAGGCATGGGATGTAAGCCAAGGAGTTGTGACCTTGCTGTCCCAGTGTGTGAAGTGTGAGTGGTCTCAGTCCTACCCAAAGATTGGTCGCTATGAGCTCTACTCTCTTTCTGTAGGGGAATGGCTGACTGGATGACCAGCAGATGACTGTAGGTGAATTATAGTGTGGTGTAATAGTTAGCATGCTCAGCTGAGGACTGGATTCAGGTCCTGGTAGTGGCAAGTCCCTGTTCATTTCACAGCAAGTATGAGAAGTAAGACACGGGGTTGTGACCTCACTAATATGATGTGTGGTATTGAGTTGTCTCCATCCTGAACAAAGATCAATCATCATGAGCTCTGAGCTCTTTCCACTGGGAAAATGGCCAGCTGTGTCATGAGACCAGCAGATGACCATGGGTGAGCACACACCCCACAAGGATGAACAAGACCAGAATCCATTTTTCCCTAAATCTCTTGAGAAAAGTTGAGGAAGAGGACCACATTTGCTTGATGGTCAGCTGTATAAGTATATCCATTTCTCCACATCTCTATCTATGAGGCAAGATCAAAAAATTTTCAGACTGCACGTATGGAAATAAAAAAGTAGCTGATTTAAGTTTTGCCACCATCTCCTTCAGTGAAGTCACTTTGTGCAGTAATGCACTTTTACCATGCTTCATACACTCACTGGAAGTCTTTTTCTTCAAGTGTGTCAAGCACCATATGTGATTAATGTTGGATTTTTCCAGTGTAAAAATGGTATCCCTTCAGCTTGATATTTATCTTGAGAAAGAAAAAAGTCACAGGAAGCCAAATCCAGTGAGTTAATGGGATGGGCAAGGAGGATCATGTTGGTGAGGGGCAAAAACTCACACATTTTCAAGACACTGTAAGCAAACATGTTTACATGATGAGTTACCCTAATGCCATCCTGTCTCAGTTCAGCTTCTTTGGTGTGAAAATTTTTCCTGAAATGCCTCAGAATGCCATGATAGAACTCTGCTTTGAGTCAGACCACCAATGCAGAGTTGTAATGTTCTGAGGGATTTGAGGAAAAATATTCACCACAAACAAGCTGAACAGTGGCATGATGGCAATAAGGTGACTCATCATGACAATGTGCCCATTCACATTGCCTTGAAAACACATGAGTTTTTGTCCCTCACCAACACAATCATTGCTTCCAGTCCCCTTGGTGGATCTGACTTTCAGTTACTTTTCTCTTCCCCAAGATGAATTTTAAGCTGAAGGGACATCATTTTAACACCGGAAGAGAACTGACATGAATCAAAGATAGTGCTTGACACACATGGAGAAAAGGACTTCCAAGGACCAGAGCGGCATCACTGCACAAGACAATTGGTGGCGAAACTTAAGTGTAGCTTAGGTGCAATCCTAGAATTTTTTTATTATGCCTCATACCTATCTATTTACCTAACTCCCTTCAGAATTGTCACCCCAAGGATAGTGCCTACATCAGGAGAGCCTCTACCTCTCCCTATCCAAACAGTCGAAACATGCAGGGTGACTTGAAGAGATGGGATTACCAACACTACAAGAGAAGAGAGAAGAGAAAGAGGAGACCTGATAACAACGTACAAATTAGTAAACAATAAAGAAAGAATAAACAGAAATGACTTGGTACCACAGATGGAGGAGGGAGAACGACGGACGAGGGGACATGGGAAAAAAATAAAGAAGAGTGGATGTTTGAGCGACATCAAGAAATACAGCTTCCCATATTGAACTATTGAAATCTGGAATGATTTGAAGGAAGAGGTGGTTGTGGCAGTGTACACATGTTTAAAGAGAAACTGGAAAATATGGTTATGAAGACAGGACAAAATGAGCTTTGGCTTATGCCCTGTACAATACAACTAGGTAAACTAGGTAAATACACAAAGATCTCAAAGCATCTGTACTGTGGCATTTATGATGGAAAAGCACAAAAAAAAGCACCCGTGCATCACATGAGTTGCCAGACACCTCCATAAATCATGACTGAGACCTCTGTCACTCGCTTCCCCAGCAATTTAGCTGTCACGTCTCCATAATTTCTGAGAGGAAAATGAGACATCTGAATTCAAAACTCTAGGCATGAAAAATCATGCCTTGATAGATGGTCACCGCAGCACGTGAGTCACCAGCTTGTACCAAAATAGGTGATCACCAATGTTCATGGGTTAATTATTCCTTAGGTGATGGAGGTTGAACAATTCATAAATAGAAACTTTTTTTTTTTAATTATGATGATCAATTCTGCACTGGACATCAAATATCTTTAAGCTGGATACTATCTTTGTCATCACTCTATCTTCTCCAATGTAGGAATATTTCTGTTTTCAAGTCGAAGCACCAGACTAGTCATACAATGCATTTTCATGTCAAAACATCAGCTCTCTCAATATACCTCTACTTATATAATTAATATCATGTTCATGTGTGTGTGTGTGTGTGTGTGTGTCCAATAAGACCAGTTTCTTTTCCTTTTCAATTCAAAACATATGTATGTTTTTGCAACTGCTGAAAAAACACCAGAATGTTCCATCTTTCAGACACATGCAAGAAGTGAATGTCTGTAGAATGTGTGTGAATAGTGGTTGATGGAAGAGGGCTATGGTAAGCACATCATGACAGAGACTCATGTCATGGATAGGATGGATGACATCTCACCTTAGCCATAGGATCAAAAAGAGGCTCAACACTGTCATCCTGAGACAGGGTCACCTGTCGCTTGTAAACATTCTTCAGCTCTTCTATGGAGATGCGGGACCGGATGCTAGCCAGGCGCCGATTCTTTCCAACTCCTCCTGACTCTCTAGGAGCTGGGAAATATGGTCAGTTTTATATAAATATTCATATTATCTATTACATTATTAATCAAAGTTTACAGTAATTTTTTTGAGATATATATATATGTATGTATATATGGATATGCACAGATGCCCCTTTATTCACAAATATTCAGGCCTGAACGAGAGGCCTCACTCTGGAGCAATCCTGAGCCACCTATACATCAAGATCAACATCACTCTGATGCACCACTGCATCACGCTGAATGTAATGACAAAACACACTCAAGCAGTGCTAGGCTGTGTACTATGACTGTAATATGAGCTGCTGTGTGGTTCTTCTGATGCAAGTGATATGTGATGTGGCTGTAAGTGATATGGATTGTTGAGTGATTGAGTGTGTTATGGGCTGCTATGTGGCTAGCATGATGTGTAGAATGATGAGGTTATGTGTCATGGAGGGGCTGGGTGCTATGTGTGGTGTGATGTGGTTGAGTGTTGTGTGTAGTATGGTGTGGCAGGAGAGATGTTGGTTGTGATGCAGCTGGATGTGATATTTGAAGTGTGGCTGGATGTGGTGTGGCTTCAAGTGGTGTATGAAGTGTGATATGGTTTGCTGCATGGCCTGTTGCGGTGTGTGGTGTGATGCAACTGTGTGGTTGAAACTAGCTCAAAAGAAATCCCAAGGCACTTGTAATGGCAAGAACAAGATCAAGATATGAAGATTCTGGGGAGAATGTGGTGTGCCAGATATAGGGACAATTATTTTGGAGAATAATGTTTGCTTTTTCTGCTTGTTTTGTGTTTTTCTTATACAGGAGCTGCCGATCCAAAGGCCTGACTCAGGAGTGATTCCGAGCCACCATAGCATCAAGATCTAGATCACTGTCACACCACTGCATCATAATGAATGTCAGGACAACACACACACTCACACAGTGCTGGGCTATGTGGCCAGCATAAATATGCATGTTTCAGCATTTCAATACCATGACTTTAGTGCTATGGCTTTGGAAGAAAGCTAGCACAACGCTCAATTGGGTGCTGTACACCCAAAATATTTTACAAAATAATGACTTATGAACATATAGTGACTTATGAATGGCCATAAAAAACCTAACTCATTCGCAAGTTGAGGAGTGTCTGTATGTACAGTAAAACCTTTCTAACAAGTTAATTGATTATATATCTATAGTCAATAATTTCTACAAGTCAAAAGGCCTAGCAGAATGTCATAAAATGATGATTAAGTAAGAAAACACAGGAAATATTCAGATTAACATACAATTCCAACTCAACAACTCGGCACCCAAGTTTCGTCAGGCAGTATTGCAATTAAAACACGATTTTGACTCAAGTAATCAGTACGCCATGCTCTCCCAATAGCAAATAGAAAGGTAAGGCATGAAATGAAGAGTAAGCTGAAAAATGTTCCATTTAAAGTCAAAATCACATTCAACCACTAGGCCCATGCACTTCTGCCATCCACCACCACCGCCAAATGGCGCCACCCCAAAAATTAAGGTGTCCAAGTTTAATTTTCATTTGAACATAATAATGCAAGGCCTGATGGAATATGATGACTTAGACCAGTACTACCCTGCTGTATGAGATCTTAGGTCTATTATCATCAAGCAATAACATGATAACCAGAAGCAGAGGAAAACCTCATCATTTTTTATGCCCAAGCCAGTATCCAAGGAAACCCAACCCTCAATGAGATTTTAAGTGTGGCAGCAGTAAAGGAATCTTCAGCAGTTCCTCTGCAATATCCTCCCATGTTGTGGTTAGCAAACCAGTGATTCTGAGAAATGAGTGGTTTGATGTTTGAAAAGTATCACGGTTAAATTGTAAAGTGTTTCGTGTTAAAAAATACCTTTGTTAATTTATAAAGTTTAACTAAGTGAACAAAGTCTACCATTTGAAAAATTAAAGCTACAGTACATAATGGTACAGCAATAAGAGTGAATTATAGAAAAACAAAGAAAATAAGTGAGTCTACCATTTGAAAAATACATGCTTTATAGGTAATCTTGCAGTGTGTCAACATGAAAATAAACTGCATAACTACATTCAAATAAAACAAGTACTGTTTTCGTTGGTTTATTTTGCCTTTATTTTATGATAAGGGAGGAGGAAGAAGGATGGCAGATAAGTTGTCAAATCAGACAAGTTGTAAGGGCCAGAGCCCCTATTATGCTGACTTAGAGAGGTTCTACTGTATATCTAAATTTGTAAGCATACAAATAAACAATGACAAACAGAATCATTTAATAAATCCAGCTCACCTGTTTCCTTTATCTTGCCATCACTGGCTGCAACAGCAGCAGCAGCACCACCAGCACCACCAGGAGGCTGACCTCGCTGAGGGTTCCTGCCTGATGTCTTCCTTTGTGGTTTGTCTTCAGCCATCCTGCAAGAGGAGTAACACTGAAATCATGATCATTCTATTTCAATGCCCACAGTTTTCCTACAAACCTCTTTCTCCTAACAGCTTTCTGATGTGTACAGTATCTTTTTCATTTTTTTTTTTTTTTTTTTTTTTGTCAGCAAGAAACTAACCACAGTCTGCAAAAAATAAAACATATATCTCCGCTTCCTAAAAAGTATACACCAGATGGATTCCAAAGGGATTATGTTAATTTAGTTCCTAAGGTACCTTAATAATCCTCATAGCATTATAATTGGATAGAATTATAATAGTTAAGAATGTTAAATGGCATTACACTTATGACAGCTAAAAGTACTCAACTAGTTCTGTGACAATATTGTATGAGAGGCAGACAAGTTTCTCACCTGAGATTTTTCATGCAATATTTTAGTAAGGATGTGTTGTATTACTTGTTAAATAGTGATGTAGATCATAAAATTACTAACCTTAGTTTCTGTTTCTATTGAATATGCATTGCTTTTCCACCAACATACTACATAAAATAAAATTTACAAAAAAAAAGGGCTTCAAAGCAACATAAATCTAACACATAAGCCTAAAAAATTCAAATTCCAATAAGGGTGATTCATACAATACTGAATGTATCCAGTTCAGCAAGTTCTTTAATGAAGGTAAAGATAAAGTTGAGAGCATACGCTATAGTTGTGCGTGACCTCAGTGCTCACTTATGTTTCATTGGTCTTTGAGCATGTGGTGGATGATATCTCTTACTCTGGGAAACAGGACCATAATGACATTCACATTCCCACAGTTCATCTTCTTCCTAAAGTTTCCCCAAGTTCCCAATTATCAACCAACCTAAAGAAAGAATGAACAAGTGGGTGATCTGTACCCCAACCCAGCTTTGAAATGGGTACCATAGACTAGCCACTGTACCAAGGAGAAAGGAAGAGCAGTAAATTTGTTGAAGATTGAACTTTTCTAGGGTGACTAAGAAGTTTCAAATAGATCATTTTTGGATGTTTGCAGTGACTTTTGAAGGTAGAGTCATCCCTTCCATCACAGCAATTACTTAAACAACAGTCAGGATATGCACACTTAAGATGAGCAGAATCAGTTGTCAAAGTGATCACAATGACTACATACATTAAGTGCATTCATACAAGTGGTACAACAGATGACCCCACTATGATAAGCACAGAAGACTGGTAATCAAACATCTTGATACAGCAGGACTCAACTGTTATGATTATTCATTTGCTAAGCCACATACTGTTACAATCAAATGAATGGCTGTTGCCACTTCCACCATGAAAATTATCAGTTCTCTCCTACTTGCAATCATGACAGGGGCTAACAGGCACATGTGGAATGTGTGACATAACCTGCCAGTATCACTGTATGACACATCTTGGTGAAAGCTTCACTACTGCACCACCAATGGAACTTTGTGGACACAATCAAGATCACTTGTTCCTTTGGAATTCTCTTCTTGATGTCATAGTTGGTCTTGAATTAGCTGAGACCATCGAATTAGCTCTAAACTCAACCTTAGGCCCATTGCTGTAAGAACATGTTGATTGGATGGTCATCCTTCTAAATCTCACATATAGCTATATGATAAACAATTCAATTAATTTTCCTTGTTATATTCACTTGTTACTAAATATCTTGGAGATTAGCAAGGGATCTTAGTTGTCCCCTATCTTTGGATCTCAAATTCTCTTGAATATTCTGCAGTCTAGCATAATAATTAGCATGTAAGGATGGCTTTTTCATATCTCAGATCTCACTATTTGGAGCATTTCTAATCTTAACTTTACTTGTCATATATAAATAATAACAACAGAAAAGATTTTCAAAGAGTGTCCACTTACATTGATACTGCCTCGTTTATCATTTGTTTTCTTTCACAGCGTGCCCCATCCAGCATATATATATATATATATATATATATATATATATATATATATATATATATATATATATATATATATATATATATATATATATATATATATAAAATTTCTGCCTGACACCTTCATTGACAGACCAAGGTTTCTATCAGCAGATCCAGGTAGTTGTTCTGATTCAGTGCTTGTTTCTTGGGAGGAAGACTAGGTGCCCCAGACTGGTAGGAGAAACAATCCCAAACCATAATTTAATTGGGGTGCTTAATGGTGCAGCCTGAGTACCACTGGTTAAGAGGGTCACTACCACCTTTACAGTACTCATCATTCCTACTATTATCACTCGCAGTAAAAGTACTCTTGTCACTCCAAAGCACTTTCCTCCACAGCTTCAAAGTTCAATTTCGGTAATGATGAGCAATTTTCACCTTCATCTGCCTATGGTGCTTTATTACCCAGGGTTTGGGAACAGCACAGCATCTGCAGTACAGGAGTGATTTTTTAAAATAATCTTGAACGGTATGTACTGCCATGTCACTGAATAACTCAGGATTCTTTTACTTCACTTCTTTTGCTGTAAGGGTTAAACTGCACTACATCTGTATTTTGATGACATTCAGGGTCCTCTTGAAAACAAACTTTTCTTCCCAAGCCTTTTTCTTGTGGGTTGGCAGAGGACCAGGTCCAGCATGACAAATTTTCTGAGTCCAAAGCTGGGCTGTCAGACTGTAATTCCCACATTTTCAGCTATACACCTATTAGATTTTCCCTTCTTGTACAGAGCATGTATGATCTTTATCTGAACCTCTGTGAATTGTTTTTTCTACAATGTGGTTAGCAGAAGTGATGAAAGAGAACTGTACTTCACATACAAATGGAAGGAGACTAGATGAGAGTGGCAAGCACACTCTTCTTGACAAGGCATGAGGTATTCTGAGATGGCCAGCTGAGCTGCATGTGTAGCATGGGGTGTCAGCATCTTGCCATGAAAACAAGTTGGCTCTCCCTAGATTTAATGTGATAGCAGCCATATTTAATTGAGCAGTTTTTTAAATTGTTCCACCAGTTGCAAATACATCAACCACACCTACTGCAATTATTTCTTAGGGAGATTGAGTTTCCCTCAGACTCTGCAGGCCAATGGGAAGCCGGCCTGCCAACCTAACATAGAAGTCTTGCTGAGATTCTTAATCTGAACGAAGTATAGTTGAACAATGCAAAATGACACATCCTTATTGTATGACAAAAGCCAGTCCTAGGTTCCCTTTTTTTCTGCAAACAAGTGTGCTTGTATTTGTTTTTGAAGATGGTAACCACTTCCCAATCTCTGACCATTTCATTGTTGACACCCCAATACCTAATGTAGCTTCTTACAGGAATCTTGGCATATTCTTTAAAATTCCATCTACATGTAAGAGAAGCATTTTGTAAAAGCATTGCTAATGGTATTCTGAGATGTACAGTCTGTAGGTCTCCTGACTGATGAGATAATGATTTTTCTCTGTTTGACCACCTGAAGTAGTCTCTGCTCCTTCACTTCAATCTTTTAAACATAAGGTGGAAAATTTTCTAGGTCCTTTACTCTATGAAATTTGCAGGTTTGTTTTCATTTAGTTTTTACTTTGCTGTATCTAAATTAGCCAACCTTCCAGTATTCCTTTATCAGGTTGTGCTTCTTGTATTTGAGGTTGGATGACGCAGCTGATGCTGGTAAGGAGCTAAACCCTCATCATGAGAAATCAAGAGAATTCAAGAGGTATGTGGTTAAGAAACCCTTTTTTCTTTCTTTCTTTTTCTTTTTTTTTTTATGTAGGAGAGGCACTAGTCAAAGGCAACAAAATTAGGGAAAAAAAAGAAAGAAACGCTCACTGAGGTGCTGGCCTCCAAAAAGAATAAGTAACCATTGTCAAAAAATGGAGATTGCAAGTAAAGGTTAGACCAAGGATATTCAGTGTAGAAGAGTTGAGTGTCATTGAGGAAAAGGGAATAGCCACCTGAAAGGTTGTGTTGAATTGATAGATGGAGGAATTGAGTTTTTGAAGCATTGAACAATAATAAGTTTGCTCTGCCCCAATCAGAAATTTTTCAGAGATCAGAAGTCAGGCATTCTGTGGCTTTCCTGCATGAATTATTTACTTCCTGAAGGGTTGGACGTTAATGAAAAGATATGGAAAAGTGCAGAGTGGTACCATCAGCATAAGCATGGATAGGAAAAGAAGTTTGGTTAAGGTTATTCGTTAATAATAGGAAGAGAGTGGGTGACAGGACAGAATCCTGAGGAACACCACAGTTAATAGACTTGGGAGAAGAGCAGTGACAGTCCACCACAGCAGCAATAGAACAAACAGAAAGGAAACATGAGATGAAGTTACAGAGAAGGATAGAAGCCATAGGAGGGTAGTTCGTAAATCAAAGCTTTGTGTCAGACTCTGTCAAAAGCTTTTGATATGTCTAAGACAATAGTGAAAGTTTCACCAAAATCCTTAAAAGAGGATGACCAAGATTCAGTAAGGAAAGCCATAAGATCACCAGTAGAGCAGCCTCGATGGAACCCATACTGGCGATCAGATGTAAGGTTGTGAAGACACAGGTGTTTAAAAATATTCCTGTTGAGGATAGATTAAAAATCTTTAGAGAGGCAGGAAATTTAAAAAATATGACAGTACTTTGAGAGATTAGAACGGTCATGCTTTTTAGGAACAGGCTGAATGAAGGAAAAACTTCCAGCAAGAAGGAAAGGCAGTTGTTGATAGACAAAGATGGAAGAGTTTGACTAGGCAAGGTACAAGCACAGGGGCACAGTTTCAGAGAACAATAGAAGGGACCCCATCAGGTCCATAAGCTTTCTGAAGGTTAAGGATTAGGGACCCTGTGGGGTTAAAAAGCCTGTAAGATTAGGTTAGGATTAAGAGCCCTGTAAGATTATGTTAGGGTTAGGTTAAGGATAGGGACCCCATAGGTTAAGGTTAACAAACCCACAGGGATGAGTTATGTGTGCTCAAGTTAGTGTTTGAGGTGGGGGGGAAGAGGGCAGAGATCCCAAAAATTCACCCTAAATGTGTCTGCCTGTGTCCTTAGATTTCCCCATTTGTTCATTCTTATGCATTATTTTTCCTGGTTATTAAGCATGACGAAACCTGTTGCAACTTTTATATTTTATTTTTTTACACATTAACTTTTACCTCACAGTTTCCTCCTCCTCATCTCCTACCTCCTACAGTTTCCTCACAGTCTTGCCCACTACCGATTTCTTCAATACTGTTAGATCATGACTGAACGTGGGTAAAGGCCAACTTGTTTGGGGGATTGGGTGGAATTGCGGGATCTTTGGGTTGGGGGATGATGACAAAATATAGGTTTCTCATATCTGAAGAAATATTTCATGAATATGGGGATTTTTTTTTTTTTTCAAATCAAGGACACTTATTTAGGTTTTAGAAAGCCCATATTCCACTTTTTTTTTTTTTTTTTTTTCATTCCCCTCACTCAAGAACTTGGTTTTCTCGCCAGTACCAAGCTTGCTGTGCTTTTGGAAGGTGAAAAACAGCTCAAGGAGAGTTATCTGAAACTGCAATTTTGCCATAATTATGGTTGAGTGACTGAGAATCTGAAGAGTCCTGAGCCCCTGAAAATTAAACCCGGTCAAAAGTATACACCAGTTATGGAGGAGACACCAGTAAGTGCATCCCAGTCATGACAGGTAATACAGCCCACCGGTACACTCACCAGTACTGCCCAACACAATACATAACCCTTTGTCTCCTGACACATCTTCCAGTACTCACTGTCAACGGAGGTCACTGCGTCATAACGGAGAAATTCACCACAACTTGCCAGGTGTTCATCACACACTAGTCACACACTCACGCCTCCTCAGCCTCTGCTTCTTCCTCTTGTGGCGCGTTAGCTTTCAAAAAATGTTATCCTTGTTTGTTCTCTATGTTAGTTTGCTGAATAATGTTTTAAGTAATTTGGCGCTTCCTCAGTAGTGACTTAAGTAGATTTTCTAACTACGTTTTTAATTTTACCTAATCATACGAATCTCTCTCTCTCTCTCTCTCTCTCTCTCTCTCTCTCTCTCTCTGTGTGTGTGTGTGTGTGTGTGCTTTCAAGGAATTTGCATAGTACGGTAAAACACAATAAGAAGTAACTGTACACTTTAATTTCTACAAACACTATTTCCTATTCGTGCTATGTCAGGCTTCGTACAAGATAAACAAGAGGAAGAAAAATAAGACTAGATATTTCTTTTGAAATAATTATCTGTGAGGGGTGTTTGTATTTTCACTTCTTTAGCATATAAACAAAGTCTTATCTATTTATTTTTTTTTTACTTTTGATACGCACATTATAATAACAGTGAACAAAAAAAAAAATAGAACATAGAAAGAGCCCCGCCCAGCACCACTCCCTCAAAAAAAAAAAAAAAAAAAAAAAGTGAGAGTAAAGATGAAGCTCGACACATGGCACCAAGGAAAAAGAAAAAGAAAAAAAAAACTGCTCAATCATCCGACATAAGGTTAGACACACACCTGAAAAGAAATAAAAAAGAAAAGGATCGCTAGCAGGATCCACGAGGGAAAAGAATTGAAGACAACCTGTCCAAATTACCATATTGCACCAAGAAAACAGAAAAGCAAATGAAACAACTATATATCACGGCAAAAGTATAAGTAAGCAAAGATAACATTGTTTAAAGTATGATAAAGTGGGAGATAATTTGTATACCTATGTGTTTGTACGTGCAGCGTACTAGATGTGATATTTATATTTTGCCTTAGGTATGTTAAGAGTGCTGCAGACAGTGTGGTAAAAGGTTTGTGGGTGACTGGTATCCATCCAGACTCGCACACAATACCCGTATCGCAACTTAAGTTAAAGTAAGGTGACCATAGTCCCGCTTTTTCAACGCCTGTCCCGCTTATAGCAAAATGTCCCGTTTTTTATATATATATATATATATATATATATATATATATATATATATATATATATATATATATATATATATATATATATATATATATATATATATATATATATATATATATATATATGTTTGCCTCGCTTTTTCTTGATTGTCTCACATCAAATATAAAACTTTCTTTTCAATAAACTTTACTGTTTCATCAGGTATTTATGTACTTTGGGGCAAATTCTATCGTATGAATCATGGATGCATACATTATTAGCATTGTGGATGTTCCACGGAGGCCAATGCAAGGCTGATAATCCGATACATCACCACTATTAATTATAGTTCTTACCTCACTGTTGTAGGTAAAATCATTCTCGAGTTTTGAGAGAGTGGTGTTAGCAAGCAAGGATGAGACCGTTTCTCATCCAACTGTGGCGAGCAAAGTCCAAAGAAAAAAAAAAACTTGACTAGTGGCGAGTATCTTTACCATGTGCCGTTTGCACGCTAGAAAATGCTGACGATTATTTTTTTTTTTTTTTTATGTAGAAAGGACACTGGCCAAGGGCAACAAATATCTAATAAAAAAAATATATATGCCCACTGAAATGCCAGTCCCATAAAAGGGTCAAAGCAGTGGTCAAAAATTGATGAATAAGTGTCTTGAAACCTCCTTCTTGAAGGAATTCAAGTCATAGGAAGGTGGAAATACAGAAGCAGGCAGGGAGTTCCAGAGTTTACCGGAGAAAGGGATGAATGATTGAGAATACTGGTTAACTCTTGTGTTAGAGAGGTGGACAGAATAGGGCTGAGAGAAAGAAGAAAGTCTTGTGCAGCGAGACCGCGGATGGAGGGGAGGTATGCAGTTAGCAAGATCAGAAGAGCAGTTAGCATGAAAATAGCGGTAGAAGACAGTTAGATATGCAACATTGCGGCGGTGAGAGAGAGGCTGAAGACAGTCAGTTAGAGGAGAGTTGATGAGACGAAAAGCTTTTGATTCCACCCTGCCTAGAAGAGCAGTATGAGTGGAACCCCCCCAGACATGTGAAGCATACTCCATACATGGACGGATAAGGCCTTTGTACAGAGTTAGCAGCTGGGGGGGGGGGGGGAGGAGGTGAGAAAAAACTGGCGGAGACGTCTCAGAACGCTTAACTTCATAGAAGCTGTTTTAGCTAGAGATGAGATGTGAAGTTTCCAGTTCAGATTATAAGTAAAGGACAGACCGAGGATCTTCAGTGTAGAAGAGGGGGACAGTTGAGTGTCATTGAAGAAGAGGGGATAGTTGTCTGGAAGGTTGCGATAAGTCGCACTCACAAGTACATGAATGAATACATTCATGATTATAGCTTCCTAATTACATAAATAAGCAAAATGAAACCCTACATATAGCAAGGAAAATACATACAAACATTAATTAAAGAGATGCTACGAAAGTCAGATAAAATAAAAAAAAAAAATGATACTGATTATTTACTAATAATCTATGTGAAGTTCCATCGTGTTTGATGTGGGGTGGCATGATCATTTACATACATACAATCATGTTGCTGCCTAAGAAAATAATTATATATCTTTACAAAAATGCAGCAAAATCACAACACTCACATAAGCCAGTGCTTGTGAGACCTTCCTGTGAGTAATTAACGTTTCGGCAGGTGTCTAATGCCTCCTCATATACTACAAGAGTAAATAGTGCGGAGAATGGAAGTAATGAAAAGAGAAGAGAGGATACTAACATGGGACAACGAAATATAGAAAGAAACAAAATGCCATAGATAGTCTGAAGAGACTTAAGCATGTTCAGTGGAAGTTACTGCACTGTGCAAACTGAAACTAGGTAGGTGAAAAGTCTTCAACATTTTTTTACTGCAATGTGAAGGATATCAAGAAAAAAGAAAGAAAATAGAGATATACAAAAACCACAAGACAAAGACCAAATCATTGGAAGTGTTTTACTTGACTTCGTATGTAAGAAAGAGAAAGAATATAATTTGCAACTTCTAGAAAACATGGGGAAAGAAAACGGAATCATTATATGTAAAAAGACCAGCAACAAGTGAATGTGATAAAATTTTTCAGGGGGCCGTTGTAAAGGCAATCTCCTGAACAGCGAACACTAATTTCTGACAACAACTAGAATCAAGCCAAGCTAGTTCCACAGAGCCTCGCCAAGCTTCGCCATGGCTTCCATCAGCACCAAAGAGAAATTGCTTTCGCTCATTGACGATACTGAACTCATATCAAAGTAAGAATACAATGCACTAAAATTGATAGATAAATAAATAAAAATACGTTACCAATTTTATCTAACCCAAACCAAACCTTTCCTTATATTAAGCTTACGCATGGTCTAGAATTTTAGATTAATCTTCGTCAGAGACATAAATCAGAAAAGGATCTCATATAATTATTTGTGTCCATAGGGGTACTTCAGGGGTGATTTTGATGGGATCCTTGGAGTTAATCGCGGTAGAACCAGGTGTGACGGGGTTCATGCTTCATGATGTTAGATTTATGAAAGCACTTGAGAACAAAAATCGGTTCTCAAATAGAGGGAATGATAATTAGTTATCCGGTAATTGGTGCTGACTAAAGAGAGACCTTTAAAGATAGGGTGAATTTATTCTTAGGGAGGATAGCTGGAGCTAAATGTGTATGCTTAGTACAGACAGCCGCTTGTAGGCCTGTTGCCTGCTTACAGCGTTTCTTGTGTTCTTGTATCATAGACTTAGTTCTGGCTTAACCCAACCTGATAAAGATATGGAAAACAAAGAACATTTAATATATAAACCACTTTATGATGATTTAAAAATAACAATACTCCATTTTAGACCTTATCAGAGGAAAAAAAAAAGAAAATAAATAAAATAATATAAAAAGTAACAGACAAAAAATGTGTTAGACATTTGGAAAGAAAAATATGAGCAAAACAGGGAAGTAAAAGAAGAAGACAAAAAGGAAAGGTCAGTGCAAAGCCATGTTATTTACTCAGAATATGACTGAACTTAAACATTCTCTTAAATAAACCTTGATTTACCTGAATAACTTCACTGAACTGAATCTAATCTTTCTCACATGAAATAAATCCAACCTAACATAGTGATAATATTCCATTTAAAGGAAATATTACTCAGAAATAGTCAGTATGTATTGACATCTGATAAGCCATTCAATGCAGGTAATCAGACTAATGGATGAGTGGTGTTGTAGTTGATGGAAGGTATTGTAGGCAGTCTAGTATGACTTTCTCTATCCTTGAAAATAAAAAAAGGAAATTATCAAAACTTCATTTTGAATTTGATTACCTACACAGAATGGCTTATCAGATGTCAATACACACTGACTCTTTCTAAGTAATATATATGTAAAAGTTTCTGGAAGTCTGAAAGAAAATAAGACTGAAGAAAGGAGTTTTGATAATGAGTTTTTCCAGCAGCTTTGTGTGAAACAAAAAAGCAATGAAGTAGTAAAACTTGGTTAGCATAACTGTAGCAAAGTAGCATTTGTCTCATGCCTCTCTTCATAATGTGGTGTTTGATAATGCCACATGCTTAGTAGAATAAAAAAAAAAAAAAATCAAGTGAATCCTTAATTTTTAATTAATTTCATCAGGGGATCAAGGTTGGGCATCATATGATCCTTATCTAGATAAGATAGATAAGAATTTAATAGGTATTCAGAAATCGTTATAAGTTGCAGACTGGTATTACAGCATAAACTGAGGTGTGTTTTCCGGCAGAGAACTCTTGGAGAACAGCATTGCCCCCAAACAGCAGCGACTCTCTTCTGCTGACCTTGCACAGCTGATTGAACTACTTATAATGAAAGATGCAGAGTTAAAGGAAACAATCAAAGTAAGTCCTTTAAGTCCCCTCACTTTTGCTATCACTTGTGTGTAAATTACATCACATGTCATTACAGTTAACATGTAAGAATACTTATCCTTTTCAATAATTTATTTCTTCAGTTGTATTATTTATTTATTTATTTTATTTTTTTCTGAATATTGCCATTGTATTCTTGCACATCGTAAGAGGCAACAAACATGGGCAGAGCAAGGGGCTTGGAACCCTTCCTCTCTAATTATTACCCAGCATAAAGACAAGGCACTAAAGAGGGAAAGGAAAGTGATTTTGCTTCTCACTCCTGAAGACTTGGGTCATTGAATATGTGTAGGTGTAGTATGGATGTATGAGGAGATAGGGAGATTTTTTTTTTTTTTTTTTTAATAGAAGCTCAACCTACTAGCCCTCAGTGAGGTGAAAATTAAAGGAAAAGCTGAAGTGTGACTGGAAGGATGTAGGTATAGAGAAGGAGAGTGAGAGAGGGAGTAGCACTACTGCTAAGTCAGAGAGTGCAGCAATGTTTGATGGAATCGATAATGATGGTGAAATTGAGGTTAGGAGAAGAGATGTGGTGTGTTGTGAATGCATATGGGTCAGGTGGTGAGAAGTATTAGATAAGAAGAGAAAAATTTTAGATTGATTTCAGTGATTGTTTAAGATACACAATGTACTAGCCATGGGAAACTTAAATGTTTGTGTTGATAGTGAGGTAGTTGATGGTGAGGTAGGTAGGTAGGTATGGGGTACCCAGAAAGAATGGAAATAGAGGTAGTTTGATAGGACTCATTGTGAAGCATTTTATGGATTTAGAGGAGGCATATGACTTGATAGGGAAGGAATATGAAATGTCTTAAGTTATATGGTGTTATATGGGTGAAAAGTTTTTATGAAGATAGTGGAGCATGTGTAAGGGTAAGAAGCAACACAAGTTAATGGTTTCTGGCCAAGGTGAGGTTATGTCAAGGATGTGTAATATCGTCATGGCTGTTTAACATCTATATGGATGGTGTGGTGAGGGAAGCTAATGCTAGAATTTTAGGTAGATGATTGGGCCTGATAATAGGAGAGGGTGATTAATGTGGATGACACAGCAGTGGTGGCAGATACAGAGAAGTTAACTAGGCTGATAGAGGAGTTTAGATGGGTGTATGAAAGGAACCTGAAAGTTAATGAAAGAAAGAGTAAGGATATGAAGTGCACCAGGGAGGCAAGTGGTAGGGTGAATGTAAAGCTGAATGGTGAAGAGCTGGAGGAGGCAGACTGTTTCAGATATTTGGGATGTACAGTAGTGGTGGGTGGAGGAGTGGAGACGGGTCAGAGCTAGGGTGAAGGAAGCAGGAAAAGTATGAGGTATGAATAGACTGTTTGACAGTAGGACACTTGGAATGAATAGAGAATACTGTATTAAGGGATAGTATTGCCTGCTGGAGTGTATGGTGCTGAGACTTAGAGTGGGAGTAGCAGACAAGAGGAGATTGAATGTAATGGAGATGAGATGCCTAAGGAATATGTGTGGAGTGACTCAGAGGGACAGAGTCAGAAATGAGGAATTGAGAAGGAGAATGGGTGTTGTGAAAGGCTTGGCAGGATGGGCAGAGCAATGAGTGCTGAGATGGTATGGACATGTTGAGAGAATAAAGGATGATAGGCTGGTGATGATGTGTGAGAGATGAGAACTTGCAAGGTAGGCCATGTAAGGGATGGGTAGACAGTGTGAAGGGAAGAAGACTGACACTGGAGCATAGTAGGATGATTGTGCAAGACAGAAGAAAATGGAGAAGAGTTGTGAGTGTGTGTGAGGAATGACACCCCCATTGTGACTTCTAAAGGAGGTGCTGCACATTAATAGTTCCACATAAGTGTGGGGCAGTGGGGTATGGTATGGAAGAGTGCTTGCTATGAAGGAGCCTTGTTCTGGACTAAACTGTCTGAGCTGTGTGGCTGATCCCCATAAAGTGATGGCAGGAGTACTTTCTCTTATCTATTGGTAACCAGGGAAATGAGTGATGTGAATGAGTATGAATGTAAAAGTTGTGTGCCTTGTCTTGGCTTGGAGGAGACAGCCTTGGTATACTTATGTATGTATGTATGTATTATTATTATTATTATTATTATTATTATTATTATTATTATTATTATTATTATTATTATTATTATTATTATCTTTATTAATATTTCTTATATATTTTTGTATAGAGTGTGTGCAAGTGTGAATCAACCAGCAGTGAGCTAGCATGTGTGTGTGTGTGTGTTTCAGCTGGCCAATGATCAGGCAAGAATAGCCAGCATCATGGACATGGTACAGGCTGAAGTGGATCGCCATGACCAGATGATTCTACAACTGGAGAAGCAACTCTATGATGCTCACCATATGCTGGTATGTGTTTGCATTTCTGTGAAACATAAGATAAAATAGCTTCTTTAAAACTTTATATAGTCACTATGCACTGTCTTTTTTTTTTTTTCATCTATTCACACTATAAAAAAAAATAATAAATAAATAAAATGGCTGTATTTTGACATATTTTATTTTATTCTCTGTGGAGTTTGGGCATGTCTGTAGGAGGAGGAAGCTGAAAGTGAATGTTGGCAAAAGTAAAGTAATGAAATTCTCTGGAAAGATAGATAATGAAAGGATAGCTGTAAAACTAAATGGAGAACAGCTGGAAGAGGTGGATTGTTTGAAGTATTTGGAATCAACAGTTACAGTGGATGGAAGAGTTGAGACAGAAATTAAGTGTAGGGTGAAAGAAGCAGGAAAAGTATTTGGTGGACTGAGAAAACTGTTAAACACAGGACACTGGGTATGAGTTGTAAAGAGAGGGTTATATGAGGGAATAGTGGTGCCCACTATGCTGTATGGTGCTGAAACATGGTATATGTTTCAGCAGTTAAATGTAATGAAACTAAGTGTTTGAGGAGTTTGTTTGTTGTAACATGGAGGGATAGAATAAATGAGGAGGTAAGAAGAACTGGTGTTTTGATAGAGATGGCTGGATGGGTATATCAGTGTGTATTAAGGTGGTTTGGGCATGTGGAGAGAATGGAGGACAGTTAACTAGTAAAGAGAATAATGCAGTCAAAAGTGCATAGTGAAAGGTAATGAGGAAGACCACACCTGGAGTGGATGAACTGTCTGAAGTGAGCACTGAATGAAAGAGGAATGGCTCTGCAGCAAGAGGAATTATATGTGATAGAGGCAAATAGAGAGCAACAGTTGAGTACATGAAAATGACAATGTCTTTTTGATTGCTGGGAGGGAATGTGGGTGCACTTGGTTGGGCCCATTGGTGTACGGACCCAGTTTCGACGTGGGGAACTCTGTAGGATATATCTTGCATCTGCTGTGGTCTCAGGATTAGAGCAGATGTGGGGTAGAGAACAGTCTCATTATGAAAGAGTAGGGATAAACCAGTGTATGCTGTTGGACCTTGCTGTGTATGTATATGGCCAGCTGTGTTATGCCAAAGTTCCTAGGGTGTAGTACAGTAGTCCATGAGACTATCTTTTTCCACTAGGGGTCAATGGCCCAAAGTGTGAATGATGTCTGTGTGAGTGTGTGGTGCTTTGTCAGGATTGCCTGGTATATAGATAGATAGAACATATGCATAATTGATTTAGTATTATTGTTTTGTTACAGGTGATCATTTACAATGTAACATTTATTTGTATTTGTGCTGCATCTTATGACATGATACATGTCACCCAAGTAAACTTAATATTACTGTTTCCTCTGATCAGTCCATGGCACTGTATCAAGCACGGCACAAAATGCAGAGCATCCTCCGAGCCAACAAACGACCTGTTAACAGTGAAGAGCTGATCAAGTATGCTCACCGCATCTCTTCCACTCACTCTGTATCAGCACCGGACACCTGGCAGCAGGGGGATCCTAGACGGCCTTATCCTATTGGTTGGTTCCATCTTACTACATATAGTAGGCTAAACAAATCTGGAAGGTTCTAAATTCTTAGGAATTAGCAAATTGAGTTGATGATTCTTGTAACATATTGATTTTTGTATATGTTATTGCTGGACAGATCTGGAAATGCGAGCTGGATTCCTGGGTCAGAATGGACATGCACTGCACACACACACCCATCTAGCAGATTCCTTGGCTAGAGGGCACCATACTGGTAAGCCTGAAATACAGTTCTTGCAAATTAAGCCTGTCACACTTCACATGCTGGTAAGTGTGGCAGGCACTCTCTCTCTCTCTCTCTCTCTCTCTCTCTCTCATGGTTACAAGATTTACTTTTGAGCTGACCTCATTATTTTTCTTAATGCTGTATCAGTTTAATTCATCAGAAATTTTTGGGGGTGTGAAGATCAAGGCTAGCTTTACAGTGGAATGAACCAAGCTTTGCACATCTTTTCAAGAATATAGAATCCAGGTTATTCAGTACTCTGATAATGAATGAACCTCAGGACTTTGTCTCTTTCCAGTTTTAATGTTCAAAATAAAAATGTCATATGTGTCTCTTTTTTAATGTTCAAAATCAAAAGCTGTCTCATAAACTTGGTAATCCCAATCTGCCTTGCTTGCCTCAGAGCCGACCTCCTCAGGACTTGGGGGCACCTTCTCGTGGCAGCCATCTGGTGACTTGCAGGTACATGTGGGGAATCACACATCCGTTGTGGTGGAGAAGAAAGAACAAGAAGATGTGGAAGTGATGAGCACCGATTCATCTTCTTCCTCCTCTTCAGACTCTCAGTGACCTGATCCAAGCCTAGAAATCCCCCTCCAGACAGCTTACTGTGCATTGTTAAGGGAAAGAGCATTGGGAGGTGAACTCCCATGCAGCAATGTTGAGTACTTACTCCCTACCTAAGGAAACATGTGTATGGTGCTCACCTGCCTGTCCCTTCCTATGGTGGTACGAGCATGGATAGATGTTAAGCCAAGCAGACATGCAAATGACGAGCACCTCAACATCAACTAGATGTGAATATACTCTTCTTGGAGAATGTGTTTTTTTATTGTTTGATTTGAATGAAATACAGTTATTGCAAATAAAGTATTTATCTTTCCAGTTGAGTCACAGGTAAATAAATGTGATATAGTACACAAAATTTTTCATAGATGAAAACAGGAACTATGAAGGCACATGAAAAATTTTAAGTTTCTTAACATATAGCCATCAAACAATAGATAACTGCTAGAGCATTCTAGCTCTACAAATGACTTAGTAAATCACTCTTTGACCAGTGGTTGACACATGAACTTCTGTGAAGACTTGAAACAATCAATGAACATGGAATACACTTGTTTAAGAAGATTAATTTAACTTTGGAAGTTTCTTCTGTAAAAGTTATAATCTGAAGTTTTAAGGTATCCTTAATATTTAATGATGTAAAGGACAGGTGTGTTCATTTATAAGGTGTTTAGTATCTGCACATGGTTTGTTTCTCCCCCCAATACATTAAAAATAAAGTGAAGGAAATATCAGGAATATTCTGAAATAAGGAAAATGTACAGATTGACATCCATATAAGAATCCACAAAACTGATGTACATGTACATCATGTGCCAAAAACCAATGGTTCTCAACCTGGGATGAGCACATGAATCCATAACAGTTCTTAATTATTGCTGAGAGACAATGAAATGCCTAGTTGATCAAAAGCATCATGAACTAGAACCATGTATGTCAGGTGTGAGATACATATTTTAATCTACAGATGCAGGACCACTTATGGATTAACCACTCAAAACTGTTTGTTGTCATGTTTCAGAATCTGTTTTAAGCACTTATTTATTTCAATTGATAAGTTCTCCAAAGAACTCTGCTTACTTCTTTCAGCTGCCCAGTGACCAATCTATGGAACTCATCCACACAAAGAGTTTTGTCAATTTACCAGGCAAAACCTGTGTGTCATCATACTCACTTGTTGTCCATCCACACCTGACAGCAAACAAACTACCAGGCAAACAGCCATATCCGGTGATTTTGCCCAATCCCAGGCATGGGCACTCCATTGGTTTGCCTGTCAATTTTGCCTAAACAATAATCAAATTTTACAAATGCCTGACTTTCTTTTTTTATTATTTTGTAATGACAGGATATCTGAAATCTAGTTATCTAGATGATATCTGCCTAGGTTTCATTCTGACCAGTTGTATAACAATTAATGGTAACAAGACCTTTCTAGTCTAATCTACTTTGATGCCTTTTCCCTGAAACTCCTTTAAAGGTATGACAGAAGAATCTCCATTTACTTCTGTTCATGTAGATCACTTGTGCACTCCCCATCTCTTTCCATCTTGAGATCCCCTCTCCCCCCCTCTCTCTCTAAAGGGGCCTTGCACTTACAACCATGGCATTCACTCAGCTTTGTACATTTTAATTCAAGATACCCTGTCTCCAGATGGTCAAATAATTTTTGTTTAAAACTTTGTGACCTCAAAAAATCAGACCTTAAGTTTTACCTAACATACCTTCCATAAACACTTTCATTACTTTTACTAACTATCCTACACACACACACACACACACACACACACACACACACACACACAATCATACACAGAAGAAAAAGACTAGTGAATGGATACCAGGCAACCTATCATGAGTAAAGCATATGAATATGACCACTGGAGACATTCAAATTTGTGTATGTGTGTGTGTTACAAATATTATAGTCACCTTACAAGATAAAATATTTCAAGAAAACATAAGTGAATACAAGTTGTAGCTAAACTGGTGTTACACTTGATGCAGTTATTTAAATGAAAGCTGCCACCATTATAGGAAAAAGAAAACACAAGGATTTTGATTATGATGTTCAAAGCAGTAGGGGCGTTACACTCATATAGGGGCATTGAAAGAATAAGGAGCATGAGTGCAAAGACTAGAGATCTTTAACAATGTCAAGATATTCGGTTTCCAGTTGCATAACTGCTTGAAATGAAAGTGAGCAATGAATGTTTATGATATTAATACTACTCCAGAGGAAAGTACATTACGAAAAAAAAAAAAAAATCAAATAAGCTTGATTGGAATCATGTAAAATGTACTACAGCTAGGTAACTAAATACTAGCAAACACATACATACTACAATGGCAATAAAGATTATTTCCAGTATAGAGTATAGTATAGTATAGAGGTAGCTGGCTTACAAAGAAATGCTACAAGATCTTGATTTATCAACTTTGGGAGCAAAAAAAAATGGTAATACACTTATGAATTGATAGAAGGACTTGTAATATGGACAAATAAAGACTTCCTGGAAAAGGATGATGTAAGAGAATGTCAAAGGTGATGATATATTTAAAGGATATAAAGAAGTCCAGCTTCCCAAAAAGAAGCAGTGATATTCCGAATGCTCTTGAAACAGAAAGTAGTACAAAGAAGGAGAATATTTAACATTAAAACTAAGCTGGATGAAAGTAGATATGAAGAAAGACCATGAGCTTAGCTAAAATCCTGTTTACTATAAATAGGCAACACACACACATATACACATTGTCATATAAGAGAAAAGTTTACATGTAATGAATGGAACAAACAGAGGATCTTAAATCAACCAGAACAGGGTCTTTACTATTATTACACATGCGCTCTCTCTCTCTCTCTCTCATTTATTTATTTATTTTTTTTAATCATGCACACACCCAAGCACACACTTACATTTTATCTAAAGCTAAGGATGGACGGCATAAAATTATTAAAATGTATCTTCATCACAATAATATTAAGTTATTTCTCTTTACAACAGGCACATTTGTGTTTCGTGAATGCTGCAAAATACCTGGTCACTTTACCCTGACAGACAAGGTCAAGATATGGGTGGTGATGATTTATTTTAATTTTTGAAAGACTATGACAAATTTCTATCAATTATCATCATTATTAGCATGATCTTGTACATCATTAAGTGAGAATACAAGACAATGACAATGAAGATGATGCTGATGATGGTGATCATTAGAAGAAATCAGCAAAGTGTTAGTCAGTGCTCTGTATAATGATGTATACCATGCCACAGGCCTGTGTGGTGTGACTCCAGGATACATACTGAACTTTTCATCTTTATTGCTCACACAGCCTTGCTAAATATCTGATGTCAACAACATTTTCATGCTAATCTACATTAAGCTGCATATACTCCCATGATAAAAGCAATATTGAGGTACATTTAGAACAAAAATGTGGGAGACAATCTACCTAACACTGTTGTCCAATAAGCATCAATAGTAATCCTGGAAAATCAATTCTGTGTTAAGTTGTTCATTTGTATATCAAAGCTGCAACACCACTGAGAAGGATGTCTTAATAAACCTACTTCATACTGCTAACAAATTAATGAATCTTACAAAAAGAAATATAAAACATCAATATTAATGACTACATGCCAATGAATACAACCATTGACTCATAACAAAAATTTTTGTAAGCAGGACTGGAGAGAAAGAGAAAAAAAAAAAAAAAAAAGAAAAAGAAAGAAAGAAAGAAAGGGAACTAAAAGTAAAAAATGAATTGGTAACAAAACCCTTAAACAGTTACTAGCATAAAACATGCAAAGGCCATTCTAGTGTTGAGAGGGAACCATCCAATATGTATGTATAAAGTACCTCCAAGATACCATCATTACTTCCATGCAAGGCATAATGAAATAGTCCAGGAGTGTCCACACTGCAACATTCACATGGGCTTAAAATAATAATTAGCAACATGTAAAGATTCCAACTTGACACATTTGAAATTCTAATTATATGAACAAAATTATTATTACTACTAGCCTACCTAAACCTGCTGTTTATTGGTCCCATAGTTTAGAAAAATTTTATTCACTCCTCAACAGTTCTTAGTAATCTTACATTTTGTCTAAATACTTCATTTGATAATACCACCTTGGTTAACACTTAAATTGCTTCATGTATTTGGTGATTTTATATGCAATTCTATTTTGACTGGCTTCAATTAATATATAAAATGAACAATTGTAATGACAAAATACCATACTAGATGCGACTGTAGCCAATCATATTACAATCATTACTATTCACTGATCAACTAAGTGCAAGTCAATTTTATGAACAATTCTTGTATCAATATTTTCAATATTTTCTTGTTTCAAGCATCAGCAGGTAAGTAAATGAACTAGTTTGGTTGAAGGTCCTTTAGCCCAGCCCATGGTCTTCAAATAGACCCTGGGGAGTCTCCTCCTGCAATGGGATAAAAGTAAATCTTGTTACTCAGAGAAGAACCTCTGAACATCAAACTCAGAATGGATTATAGATTTACAATATATAACATCCATCCACACCATTCTTGTCATTGCAGTTAATTTTATTTCACTTCCCAACCCTGATGCTCATCTGAACCAACCTCCCCCACACACACAACACACACACACACTCAAGGTTATGCACAATTTGCACAACTAGTATTCCAACATTCATAGTCCAGATAAAACTGAAAATAAAAACTGCACCATATCAAGATCCTAAATAAACACTATAAAAATAAGTTAACAAAATAAAATAAGTTTTAGAAACCTAATTACTTTTAAATAAGAAATGTGGTGTAAAGATATACTGTTAATATGCAAGGATATAGCAAAGCCCCAGATAAAGGCTTTATTAAGACAAAACCATCACCCAGCTTTCCCAAACACAACATGCAACTATAATACAGGTTTCAAACAAATTACTTACCACTGCATCTAACTGGATTGGGAAAATAATGTTTATTGTAAGTGTTAACACACACACACACACACACACACACACACACACAGTGAAATATGTGTGTGTGTGTGTGTGTGTGTGTGTGTTTACAAGGTAAGAACAAGCACACTCCTTTCAGTCAGTTTTTAAAAGGGATATTTGTGGAACCTAAGAAGCAGTTGAGATTCACACAAACAGAAGACATATAACTGAAAGGTATGAGGACATCTGTGATTGGTTCACATACAAGTAGATTAGAAGACATTACAACATAAACTCAAATCTTGAATACTATAACTCAGTAAACACAAAAATGTAGACAGACATGCATCCACACCACATAATATAGTGGCTAGCATACTTGACTAACAGCCAAGAAGAGCTGGGTTTGAGTCCCAAGGGCAGCAAGGTACATATATGAGTCTTAATATGAAGCCCCTGTTCACCTGACAGCAAGTAGGTACAGGATGCAAGCCACAGGGTTGTAACCTTGCTGTCCAAGTGTGTGGTGCGTAAGCGGTCTCAGTCCTACCCAAAGATTGGTCACTCTGAGCTCTGAGCTCTTTCTGTATGGGAACAGCTGACTGTATCATGAGACCAGGAGATGACTGTGGACAAATAACACGTACACACTCACTTTCTGGCAAAAACTGCACAACATGAAAACAAAAATATGATGAATACATCATTGTTACATGGCTCTAAGAAAAGATGTAAAAAATATATTGAAATAATGTCTTCCACTTGAAATGCTAATGACATGAGTTCAACACGCTACATGTGACAAATATTCTTACTTAATAGCTGATAGAAAAGTATGTTATGATCCAAATGTAGTCCTGTAAAAAATAATGCATCTACACACACACACACACACACACACACACACACACACCATAACATGTATAATTTATAATCATAAGATAATGAATATACATTACTTACATATTTCCTGGCATCTAGTTGTTTAAAGCTTTTAATTTCATGAACACATCAGTACACAAGACTTACTGCTTGGTGTGGCATCCTATTTAACAGTGCATACAAATTAAATTAATAAATTACAAGGAATTATATATCCTGTTTCACTTGTGCGGAAAATATCCATATTAGTCATTGTTTTTCATTGTACTAACATAATATCTCCTCACAATATCAAACTTCTATGTATCACCTATAAATTACATAATAAGTCTATCTACAGTATTATTTTTTTGTCACACACACACAAACACACACACACACACACACACACACACACACACACACACACACACTAATTGAGCTTTGGCTCGGACCCTGTACTATACAACTAGGTAAATACACACACACACACACATATCAATGACCATTTCATCTAACAACTCATGGAAACATGAAGTCAAAGCCTTTAAAATTTCTGACATTCCTGGCATGGGACTGATGAACATTACTATTGCTACACAGGATTCGTCTTCCTTCATGGTAATCTATTTCAGTGACACACCATGGCCACTGACAGTGTCCATGGTGTGCTTTAATAAACAGATACTTTTCTTGTAGAAACATAGAAACTTGGAAAAATTTGAATGCAAAAGTAATCAACACTGAGAATACTCAAGAATTTTAAGCTAAACCTATATGAATATGTATGGCAAAGGTATGATCTGAGCATGGCTTTTTCCCTACATGTTACAGACAGATACATATGAGGGAAATCCACTAGTTTCTCAAGTTTTCTGATAGAGGTGCTTATTTCCTAGTTCCTAGCTCATTTTCCAAGTCTTTTATGTTTGCCTCCATCATGATGTTGCCATTAAAAACACTGTAAGTGAGGTTCAGTACTCAGACTGCACATTACACCAGTATGTCTTAATGCATCAAGTCACCTCAGGGAAGTGAAAGCATAGTATCAGATAGGAATGAATAGCATATGAACTTGAATCTTTATCAGAAAGAAGTGTACAGATCCTGTAAGGGAGTATACTTGCATCCTGTGGGGGAGTATACTGCAAATGGGTTTATCTAGCTTAGGTAAAGAACCATAAATGCCGGAAACCTTAGTGATCCTGTAATGGAGTAAGGAAAGAACATGGGAACCACAGTGATCCTATAATGGAGTAAGGAAAGAACATGGGTGTAACATTTAGATTCATAATTATCTATATATAGTTTTAAGGAATAGTAATATAAATGACAAAATCATATTGCATATTACTGGAACTGTCAAGAATATATAAATTTTTAAAGCATTACACTACTAGGTTGCTAAGTTCTGAAAGAGGCTAGTTAAAATTAACATGCACAAAAATACAGCTAGAGGCAAGATGTGGTGATGCAACAGACATGGGACTAGGGAAACATAACATGAGTATAAGACAGTATGTGCTGTTTGGTAATGCCAAGTGAAAAGACCATTATGTTAGAAGTACTGGTGAAGACTGCATAAGGCAATACACAGAAGTGCAGTGATACATGGAAAGTAACTACTATATGTCTGAAACTAAGTTTTTAAGGTTGGGTGTAAAACCTGTAATCCACTCCTGCTTAGTCTGACAATCAGGGTTTACCTTCACAATCAAAAGTATTAACCAGTGTCGGTGATAATATCATTATCATCATCAGAATAGAAGTACCAGTGTACAAATAATACATATTGCCTTTTTTCACGGGCAAGTTTCTTTCCCTCACTCATGTAATAAGTTTCATTAAGCTTTTATTTCCATCCTTACTTGATGTATGAAGGAAGAACTGGCACTATGAAGATAACTATGATGAATAAATAATAAATAATTAAGCTTTAACAGAAGATAATGATCATAACAAAAGCAACGTACAAAGTATTCATAAGAATGCTAGCTCTTACCAGCAGCAATGTTAGGATTTGCATCAATCTACACACTTACTTCTTGCACTCTCATGACTTCAGTAAAAGGGTGAAGAAAATGCAATGGTGCAAATCAGGTTTATTTCCAGCAGTTTTACCACCACCAGCACATGCTGGCCCACTACATTACAATGTTACATGGGAGGAGAAACCCTGGAAGCATGGCAGGCAGCCAGGGGTGCATGCCCACTATGTACTGCACCACTACATAGGCAAATTCAAGCACAGCTTCTTGTAAAGGTCAGGCCATGATCAGAAGGTGGGGCAAAGATCTAAGGGTCTCACCTTACTGGCCAGGAATTGAAAGTACATTTTGGAGGTAAGAACATTAACAAAGGAAAAGCAAATTATTTTTACTCCTAATAGTGTTAGAGAGCCTATGCTGTGTATACTGCCACATATTACAAGTGTAATGTTTTTTTTTTTTGTATAAATATATTCCAATACCAAGTTGGGATCCACATTCACAGTAACTTAAAGCCAAAAGATGCAAGAATAAAGTTACCTTTTACAGACTGTACATCAACTATCAGAAATGGAATGGTCTCCCTGTTTAACCCTTAAGCCTCTTAAATGAGTAATTGCACATTTTTTTTTTTTTTATTATTTACCAACTAAGATTATTGTTGATGACACTTTGTATTATCATCTACTCCAAGTCCATAATAATATCATATGTACTGTCATGTGAAAGAGTTTTGAGAGCCATTGAAAACAATGTTACTGAGAGAGCCTCAAATTAGACCCATATCTCTAAGGGCCATTTCCACGATTTCATCCTAGAAAAGGAAAAGGGAAGATAAAATATTAATAAATGTAACTCTGTCCTATTTTTACTCAAAATTCCTAAAATGTAACTTACATAAACTCCATTACCAACAGAATCTCCTTAACATAACTCAGTTTCCACTTTCATGACCTCAATACCTTATCACTATTGTGTGTGTGTGTGTGTGTGTGTGTGTGTGTGTGTGTGTGTGTGTAAATTCTGAGGCTGTATATATCTACTTCATATTTGACAACTCTGGAAAACTTCAAATTTGGCCACATTTACTGATCACTTATAAGTAAATAGACCACTGTTTTCAAAAAAGATGTAGAATTCATGATCCAATTCTATTATACTTTTGTTTGAAGAAAGTTGGAAGCAGAAGAAAAAGGAAGAATAAATTCAATCTGTCATGGAAAAAGCCAATACCCACGATAAAAATACATCCAACACACCACTGCCAGGGTTACCACACCTGACACTCTCATGCACTAAGGTAGTGAGGTGGCAAGTGTAGTGTTGATCTCTTCCTTTTAATTGTTTTTTTGAAGCTAGCAAAGCACAGCCATATGTTTCTTAAAGTGTTGTTCAGTAGGGAGGCAAAGTTTTGGTAAAGCACTGGGCACTTTTTTTCCCATGCCTTTCACACCCTGCGTGACTCTTCAAATAATGCAGACTCAATGTGCAAGCATAAGGCTAGTCAAAGCAATATGCTATTTTTTGGGGCTTAACTGAATATTTGTGCATACCCATGTGGTCTCTCTCACTCTCTTTCTCTCTTAAATACATACACACATAGTGTAGTGTTTAGCAAGCTCAGTTCACAACCAAGAAGGCCTGTGTTCAAGTCCAAAGAAAAGTGAGGTTTCTCGGTGAGCCTCTTAATGTGTTCTGTTCACCAAACAGAAAGTGGGCATGGGATGTAAGTTGAGGATTTACAGCCTCAATATCCTGGTGTGTGATGTGTGTGGTCACAGTCCTACCAAAGATTGGTTGCTCTGAGTTTACTGTATAGGAACAACCAGTTATGGCATGAAACCAGCAGATAACCATGGGTAGAATAACACACACACACACACACACACACACACACACACACACACACACAAGGAGGTATGACAAATTATGGTGTTTAAAGAGGAACAAAAGATGGACATAAGGACTGCATTTATATGATCCATTCAAAAGAGAGTCCTGATAATGTGCCACTCTCAGACTGATGAGTTTTGATGAGACACTTAGAATGTTATTGTATCTGGTGGAAAACTTCTACATGGAAGACAGATGAAAGAAATCATACTAAAATCATTCCTAGTGACAAGTGGAATGTACAAGGAGAAATCAAGTTGATCATATTTTTTTAATATACATATGTGATATACTGATATGGTATTAACTTGCTACAACACCTCATTTATGAAAAACAGTGCACATAAGAACTACAGCAAGAAATTGGGTAATTGGATAATTTATATTAATGCATCCAGATTTGAAAAAAGTATAATCTACTAGTTAAGTATGTGATGTTTTGGAGATAAAAAGCAGCAGAGAGACCCCATAATGAAAATATCTTTAGTATAGAGGATTAAAAAAAAAAAAAAGTAAAACAATGGGCCAAAAACAGTGTAAGAGCAATTATTCTATACTACCTATCACCAGAAAGGAATCTGCCTAAGACAGTGTAGCCTTATGAGCTGAAGCTGCCATTATGTGAACAAAGCAAACATTTACAACCATGCATGGAACCTTTAAAAATGAGGATAGTGATGATGAAGTCTCCACAAAAGAGATAGAACCTGATGCAAAGCTGTCCTTCACACACACACACACACACACACACACACACACACACACACACACACACACACACAACCACACACATCCTCAAACTCTTGAAGATTAATGTCAAAACAGTACTGGTAGAAAATCACAGCAAAAGCTGTGCGGTGACATCAATTTTAGCTGTACAACTCAGATAATAGTACAGGCCAGACATAAATTTGGTAAAATTTGACAAGAAACAGAATTAAACAAGTAAAACACAGTGCATACTGTTTAGCTTTCTTCCCTATGTTACAATGATAGAATACCACAAATTTTGAATAATGTGACCACCTTTATCCAAGACATTTTTATGGTATTTTGAACCCAATTGCAAATTTATATAGATCTGAACTGTGGTGACAAAGTAGAAAGGCAGTGTAGATTATAACAGTGGTGTATGATGGGATCATACTGTCATTGTTAAAAGAGAATCACCATTATTCAATACTGTCATTCAGCTCTTCTTCATATTAAATACTGAACAATTTTGAGTTGTTTTTCTCAGGTATTTTACAAAAAACTAGCCACTTCAGTCTTTTGAGCTTAAAGATGAGTTGTGAGGTATCTTGTAACACAACTATCGATCCACACACTGCCCAAGACCACACCACACCTTAGGGCTTAGACAAAGGATGCAGTATTCCTGAGGCCATATTAAATTATACTAGCCTATATCACACACACACACACACACACACATACACAGTGTACTCACTTCAGCTGTTTAAAAACTAATCACATAATATCACTATTTCTTTATGACTGCCCTTTTATATATTATCCTTAGTCTATACATATATGCCATGGTCACCAGTCATTGTTATATGAATTGTCAACAGTACCCTTTCTGATATAATGTAATTTGAACTTTTAAAAGAAAGCCTTCCATTACTTTTTAACATTCTTTTTGATAGGTGTGTAAGTCACACTCTTCCTCTTTATAGAAGTTCTTCCTGCTAATATTGCCCTTAGTACTCATGATGTTTGTGGATATTCTATACTATCATCATTAATCCAAAACAGGAATCCTCTATCATTCTTAATATCTAAACAATTTCATTACTGTGTATGATCCTTAAATTTAGTATAAATCAGTTAGCACGTGTTATCCTGAATCTGCTTACAATTCGGTGCATTTACTTTCATCACAACACAGTATTCGATGTGTCGGTGCCTATGAGTGCCTCACAAAGCCCTCACAGCATGCAGGGTGGTAGGTGTCAGTGCTGGGTGGTACAGTATGTGGTGCTAACAAGGAGTGGTCTCAAAGCAATAAAATATTGTAACCAGCATAATAACCAGCCATGTCCACTGCCTCTGCCTATATAGGTGGGGGGAAGAGAGAGAGAGAGAGAGAGAGAGAGAGAGAGAGAGAGAGAGAGAGAGAGAGAGAGAGAGAGAGAGAGAGAGAGAGAGAGAGAGAGAGAGAGAGAGAGAGAGAGAGAGAGAATTAGATACAACTTCCAGCAAATTGAAATGATAAATCATGGACATGGATAAGCCAGGTGTAGTATCATGTATCATGCACTTGTATTTGCAAAGTGTGCCTATTTAGATAGCACAATATTACTTTCATGGAGAACAACCAGTACTGGAATTAATGTAATTAATTATGTTAATTCTGATAAAGATCTAATTATGAATTAGTCTGACTGATTGGTGTTAATTGTAATGAAAGCCAACCATAACAAACATAAACCCAGGCCACCATTACAACCTCCCTCCACCTTGGCGATACCTTCCCTGAGATTATGTTGGAACAAAGTAAATGTCAGTTACCTATGCAAACAACTCACTTACAAGTATGGATAAATTTAAGTAAAGCAAGATGAAGCCAACAGAAAACCACAGCTACTGAAAGGTATTTTGTAATTTGGTATAAGCATCTTTCTTTATTATAACCATGTTAACTGCAATAAACCCTTGTTAAATTGGAACTTTTCTCAATATATCATCAGCCCTGAACCAAGCCAGACAAACATTGAAATCTTGCCAATGTCTGACTTAAGCTGCACATCATGCAACCCACTCTTTACCTCAGTCATGCTGACAATGTCTCTTACTAACACTTTTCCAATGTGTGAACTTCGCAGGGTATTCTCCATTATCCATGGATATACATTATTGTGAAAAAACGTGTTCCACTAATATGGCTGGAGTAGCAGGACAATTTAGACTAGTCTAAAATCAGGCTAATGTTTGCATTCATCTTTACCTCAAATATATGGCTTAGATGAAATACAAGGTGTTAGCACCACCTAACTAACGAATACCACCTGGCTATCCATCCATCCAGCCAGTGATATTATCTTGCCCACATGATGTGATCACTGGAAATTCTTGGCAACACCTAAATTCTGTTTTCATTTCCTGAAATTTTCAGTAGCAGGAATGATAATACAAAGAAACTAGCAAAATTTTACACCCTCTTCTCCAGAATCATTTAATATTGTCCTGTTTTAATATTGTCCTAAATAATATATCAAAGATTAAATTAAAGAATTGTACAGTATGCAAGGCCACTAAAGGCTTCCTTACAAGTTCCTCCACTTCAGCCTTAAAAGTATAGGTCATTTGTTTTCCTAATTTGTACACCAAAGAAAATTTCCCATAAAGACTCTAGGGACCTAACTGACAACACTGGACAAGGCACAATCAAACACTAACTCAGTCAAGGTCCTTGTGAAAAATACAACTGATATTAATCAAGTACCTATATAATATCAATCTGCTAAGCCTCTCTCAAATAATTCTTTACACATAATCATTCAAAAGGAATAAATTGACATGAATCATAAAGAATGAAGGTATTACTCATTTGAAAAAGGAGTGCCTAATCTGACAAGCAAAGGGCCCATTCACTGCTGAAGGATATCTTTAAACACCAATAAACAAAGATGTAACAATTGCTTTCACACAAGAAACATGTTTTCAGTGGGTGAATCATCTTCCAGTCACAGGCAAGCATCAAAAACCCAACAGACTATGGCCAAGACACATTGACATATTCAACTTGGAATTATTCAAATAGCAGTATTTTGAGTATTACTTGCATTTGAAACAGATTTTACTGAATTTTGTACTTCATCTACACTTTACCCACATGCTTGTGTTGCCTTGGATAAACTGAATTACAGCAAATTGCATTAAATCTTACAATTAGTTCAACTTTGCAAGGGTTTACTTTGAATTAAAATGTAAAAAATCATAGAAGAATGCACACACACACACACACACAAAATAAATAATAAATAACAATAATTTCCGGTAACAAATATCTTTACTTGATTTCTCCCCCACTCCCCCCTTTCTCTCAAGTCCTCAAAGTATTTTCTTTGATGTTTATATAATGTGGTGGGTAATTACTGGTCAACAAACTTGGCTCACACATGAGGCATCCAAAGTTCAAATTCTATGACAGGAACTGGTGAGGACTATTCTACTTTCACTTTTGAGCTCCTAATGGCCTAGTAAAGAATAAATGAGGACAAACATAAAGGGGTTGTGGACTTGCATCTGATAAGAAGCCAACCGGGAATTCCTGCCATGTGCATGTGTGTGTGTGTGTGTGTGTGTGTGTGTGTATTTACCTAGTTGTAATTTACAGGGCCTGAGGTATGCTCATGTGATCCTGTCTCCACATCTACACTTGTCCAGTTTTTCTTTGAAGTTGTGCACACTCGTTGCTAATACTACATCCTCACTAAGCTTGTTCAAAACTTCTATATTTCACTGTTGGAAAGTATTTTTCCTTATGTTACTCAAGAATCTTCCTTTCCTTAGTTGTTGTTTTTTTTTTTGTATGTATCTGATATTTCCTACTTCTCTTAGCAGCAGTTTTTATCTATTCCCTCCACTCTATTCCATAATTTATAAATTAATATAGTCTCCCCTTTCTCTTCTTTGTTCCAGTGTTGGCAGATTCATTTCCTTTCACCTGGCTTCATACGTTAATTCTTCCAGTTCTCGAACCATCTTTGTTGCCATCCTCTGTATCCTTTCGTTTTTTTTTTTTTTTTTTTTTTTACATTGTGTGTGTGTGTGTGTATTTATCTACTTCCAGTGTTGAAGTACTAAATGAAATTTGTAGGTACTACTGTGTCTTTTAAATAAGAAATACCAAACATTTTCACAAATTTACACATACTATTTACACACACAAATTATTTAGGTAGAACATTCTACTACAACTGACCAACTACTTTTTATCTCTTCCTTTGTAAATTTTCTTTCCATGCTCTCTTAGTGTGGATTCCCTTAACATTTATTTCTTTGACTGTAACACACTTTTATTAAAAATCTCTCTCTCTTCTCAAGTTTGTAATTCCAATGGAAAAAAATCTTCATAACTGGAATTTATGAAACAAGTTGTTTACCTAACATGTATTGGTAATGTCTTGTATCTTAAGGATCATGAACTGTACTTGTGATCATCAGGGATATTGTCCCAGTGAGAGCTAAGAGATCATTTTGTCCAATCTTTGATTAAGATTTTGGCCTTTCACAAACCAGGACAGCAACTGCTCATTCATCACTGAAAAATTCTTTTTGATATGCATGCAGCACAAACATCAATCAATCAAAAAACAGTCAATGACATTATTCAGTAAGATGGTGAGACATCCCTTCTTTTATCATCTTCATTCCCCTACATAACTGCTTTGCCTTACATACAATCAGGAAAATTTATGCATATACAAAAAAACATACAAATAAAGTGGCTGTTGTTAGATACTGACTGAAGACTTGATAGAAAATACTTGGCTGAATATCAGGATTAGGTGTATGATGCCTGCCAAAGTTAAGTATTTTCATGACAACAAAGATTTGGTCACCTTCTGACCTTATCTCAAAATGCAATTTCATTAAATAAAACTAGTCAGATGTTAATAAGTACTATATAGTAATTTTGTCTTGTTCTTCTGTCATCTTCAAGGAATAAGAATTCCTTCATCAATTCATCTAGCTCCCTTAATGCTTTGAACACCACAGTTCATAATCTTTTCCCTCTTTGCTCCTTACTTCACCTCATTTCCGTAGAGTCAGAATGTCAACAAATAACAGTTGAACCTAACACTCTCCATACCAACCAAATGCCGTGTAATCTTTAGCCATAAAAGTATTGCATCTCTATCACAAAGAATACAATATTTCTGAAAACCATCTACAAAACGACAGGTTCATCTCAAAGAATAACTTTAAGATACTTCCTTTTTCTCTAATAAAAAAAGAACAATTGTTGACTGACAACCAGAAAGACAGTTTGTAAAAAAATGCTATGGTTTGGCTGCATGGAAAGAAACCATGGCAATATCTAAATGAAGAGTGGTACTAGCAAGTGGAAGCAGTGCACTAGCAGAAGTATCAAACAAGATGTCCTAAGGTTGAGAGAGAATGAACAAAGCAAATGACTTCACACACAATTATACATAACTGTAGAACTCAACAAGCATCGGGCAAACAACAAAGACTGATCCACATAAACATGGAAAACTACACGAGTCTTGGCAAACTGCTTGCAGGTGAAGAAGAATGGCATGAGAATGTGAAGACTGCAACGAAAATCAACGATCCAAGAACCACTACTGTACAATATGAATAATTTTAGTCATCTTAACAGTCTCAACTCTTTCTATCTCCTCTCCATTTTATAATGTCAGGAGAGAGAGAGAGAGAGAGAGAGAGAGAGAGAGAGAGAGAGAGAGAGAGAGAGAGAGAGAGAGAGAGAGAGAGAGAGAGAGAGAGAGAGAGAGAGAGAGAGAGAGAGAGAGAGAGAGAGAGAGAGAGAGAGAGAGAGAGAGAGAGAGAGATCCATATGGAAGTACATATCTTGAGCTGCTGAGGGGTTCCAATTCTATGTGCACTTCCTGCCCACAACATTGTCAGTGCTAAGTTTAACGGTGCATGGTAATTGCACATGCTTGGTGGTCATATGAGGAGAGTATAGATTAATCGCCAGTGTTATTTTGACTGGCTAAGGGGAAGGACATTGCATACTCTCACCTCCCTGGTTATTCTTATGTTTGTAATAAAACTTGTTGCTGATTGCTAAACTATCTGTAAGTAGAGATGAGCACTACTAAGCTTTCTAGAGGAAAAAGTATGGGCTATTGCATGAACACAAGAAAATCTTTCAATTGGTGAGATTGCTGGACACATGAAACATTCCAAATCCACTATCCATATCACCGTGGTTGCCACTGCAGGACTGCCTCCTGTGGTCTAGGAAGATCACAAAAGCTACAGATAAACTGCTGAAGAGAAATTTTGAAGAATCCATCAATTTCTGCCTCAACCCTTTAAGATGTATCCATGTGCACTAGACAACATTGCTTGGTTACAGAAGGAATTTAAAGTTCCTTCATGTCAAGCTGCTAGGAAATAAATAAATAAATAAATAAATAAATAAATAAATAAATAAATAAATAAATAAATAAATTGCTTACAGAAAAAATGGCGAAAAAATTTATTGACTTTGCTATAAAAAAAAATAAAATAAAAAAATCATGGACTGGACCAATGAACAATGGGATCAGTGATGAAAGTAAATTTCATTGCACTACATCAAGATCAGATAGGGTATGTGGGCCATGTGACTCTAACAGGTACGTTTCCAAATACACAGTAACAACTGGGAAACATCTAGTTTCAGTGATGGTTTGTGGGCATTTTAGTGAGACAGCAGGTCATGAAGGTAATTTTTTCTAAAAAAAAAAAAAAAAAAAAAAAAAAAAAAAAAAATCTGTGAGGTACAAACAAGTTTTGGAGAGCCATCTGTAGTCTTGTTATCAGCTACATGATGTTGACCTCTTCATGCAAGATGGTAAGATGGTGCACCATGCCACTGTGCAAAATCTGACAGGCTGGTTCTCAGAAAACATGATCCAGCTGCTGGATTGGCCAGGAAACTCCCTTCACTTGAATCCAATATAAAACTGCTGGTCACATATGAAAGCAAAGCTGAATGACTGACATTTCATCTATAGAAAAATTTAAAATTGCAGTTCTAGCAATATGAGAGAATGATTTAACACCATAGTAATTAAAAAGAAAAACTTGCTCATTCCATGCCAAATAGACTGGAAAATGTCATAAAGAATAAAGGAAACATGACAAAGTATTAACATCATCATACTGGTTGCATTGTAAAAGAATAAAAAGTAAATAGCAACATTCAGATATTTTTTGTCAACATTGTAATTATATATATATATATATATATATATATATATATATATATATATATATATATATATATATATATATATATATATATATATATATAATTCATATCAAATAATTTATGAGATTCATTACATTCTGAGGAATTTCTATACATTTATCTCTTATGGTGAATACTAGATGTTTTCCTACAATATCTTAACAACAGCATTAGCATGACAGCCTTCCTATGGTTTCATAGTTAGTATGCTCAGTTTACACAAAAAGAGATTCCAGGTTTGAATCCCAAGGCAGAGAAGAGGGATAGGATATAACATGAATTGTGACCTTGTAATCTAATAATGCCAAGACACCAAAGACAGAAAGGCAGGACTGTATGCTTCATGATAGTTTCAAAGAGTTTCCTTTTTCTTTTTCAATGTTTATACTTTCTCTTGCATGCACTCCAGTAGTTTTCAATATACTAACAAGCCTTCCATGAGATGTTGTATCAAAAAGGTTTTAAAAATCTAGGTAAACATAATATTTCTAGCTTTCTGTCTATGGGATGCTGCCAGATTAACAACACAAGTTATTCTTCTGTATTTTCTGAACTGGAATGGAAATAAGGAAAGAGACCACCATTGACAAGGTATTTTGATGAGTGACAAGTTCCTGTAACACAAAATGAGAACCATATGATCAACAACCAGCACACCACCACCATCCATTAGCTAGTATGACTGGATTATCTCTTACTGCATGGACTGTAGAAAATTCAGCATATACATGAAATGTATATAAAGAGAAGTATGTAGCACACTTGGAGGAGAAAAATTGTGCTCCAAACCAATGTGGTCATGGAAAATGCATTACATAGTACGCAGTTAATCCCAAACATTTATAATGGCTGATCAACAAAATATTTCCTAAACACTTTTACTATCTGTGCATTACAATTTTTCACCAGACTGAGGTAAGTTCATAATGATGTGTTCAATATTTGCCTTGTTTGCTACTCTGAACACTGGTATTAATTTTTGTTGGCCATATATATTTGAGGCAATACTTTCTAAGCCATTTACACTACTAGAGATTATACCCACAACACATGAAAATTGACCAAGATACACAAAACACTTTCCCTTGAAATCAACACCATATAATGAAGCAATCACACACACACACACACACACACACACACACACACACACACACACACACAATTACAATTACAATACTAATCAAAAGTATGTGGACCCTGCTTTCCCACCCAGCTTATCAGTGAATACATTGAGGAATTTATATACAAGAATGTGTTTAGTTTACATTTTAATACTTGGCAGATTGCCTTTCTTTATCTTTATGCTCCCAAGACATCTAGGAAGTGACAGCAAGATTCTTGAGTGTATCAGGTGAGATATTGTACCAGGACTCATGAATGGTCACCTCAAGCTTGGTTACTGAACTGACATCCTTCCCTTGTAAATCTTTCTTGATAATGTGCCATAGGTTTTTAATAGGATTCAAATCTGGGCTAATGCTTGGCCAATCCTTTATAAAGGATACAATGCAGTCCTTGAGCAACTGGGCCACAGATTTTGCTGTGTGGGGAGGGGCACCATTTTTTTGGAATATGCTGGCCTTGGTGAGCGCAAAAGGATCAGGCAGATGGTCACACAGCAGCTCCAGGTAGACATGCTGGTTAACCTTGACATTCTTTGGAAGAGCTACAAGTTTCCCTAGACCTCTCCAAGTAAAAGTAACCCAACACTGTGCTGTGTGCTGCACCTTGGAGAGGGGGTCGCTGCCTTATCATTGGTATACTCGCCCTCCACTGTTGCATGTAACCTCAAATATAGCCTCATTTGACCAATCCTCCTTACCCAAGGAAAGATATTTCATGCAAAAGGGAACCCTGCAATGTCTCTGTGCCCTTCACAGATGTCTCTTCCTTGGTGCATGCTGGTGTAACTTAACTCTTGCACATGATGTGACATGGTACACATGGAAGTCTCCCCAAACAATTCAGGGTTGCTCTCCTTCAGAAATCTTGTTGGTGTTTGTGATGTTCAAAGCCCTTCAAGAAGTCTTCTTTGAACGTCCTGACCTTGGTTTCTGGGATTGTGTCTCCAGCCCTCCTCCCTCCTAAAATCACACCATTTATTTCTTGACTCTGGACTTGGCCAAGTTCAACAATTTACTGGTTTCTTTAGTTCCATGGACTGCCTTCTTTAGTCCAATGATATGTGAAATTACTTAAGTCAATTCCTTTGTAGGTGCCATGGTAATGATACAACCCTTAGGGAAATGAAGAAAATCAGTGTGAAAAAAAGGCAACATGACAAAGAGGGGCGGTACCTATGCATCCTCTCCTCACAGTGGCATGGGTGCTTTAGGCTGGGTTATCTCTCCCACTCCACTCTGTTGACCCAGCACAATGGCAGGGAGTTGCCAGCTACTTTGTATGTAAACAATTTTACCTCAGAGAACACTATCCCTTTTTTGCCATAAGAATGCCACTCCATGGGATAGGGGCCACATACTTTTGGCTGGTACTGTATACTGGAGCAGCATTTTACAGTCTATGATAACCACACAAGCACGTACCCATCATACCATATTAACACTTCACATGACAAGACAGCTCCCCTTTACACACACACACACACCTGTACAGGAGTGACTCAACATAATGGGGACTATATAGCATGAAAGATATTAAGATTTCAGAAGACAACAAAGAAAATCAAACTGTCCTGTCTCTGAATGCAATACCATAAATTCCAACAAGATTATTTCTTTTCCTTGATTTTTTCCCTTTCATAGATTGGAGGTTGACTAACAGAAGACCTACAAAAGACTAACTCCAATAAAATCACTCACCATCTTATACAGGATGCAAACTCAATGGTCCCTTGTGTATTACATATAATTTTTGCTCTCAATGATTTTTTGAAACACTTTTCAGCTTTTTATTACATGTACTATAGTCACAGATATCACCGGGATGTGCTTCACAACACACTCAGATGAAACACATAATAAAATGAAAATTTGTGTTCAATATAATATGGTAGGTCATGCTAAGTAACCAAGTGGTACAATATCCTAACATGAATTAATCTAAATAATAGTAGAGTGCATTATGAGTGTTGATTTCGATATGGGAAACATGACATGGACTGAATGGAAGTTTGTCCCAAGTTTGGCATCAACTTCACCATTAAATACTGACCTACACCTGCTGTTTGAGCTAAAAGACTAAGGCCATGTCAACTCTTATTCTGTGTCACCTTATACAGTTTGCTGGAATTTATGCTAAGTTCAAAGCTAAAATGAACAGCACAAAGACCCAAAGTCTCAGCAATGTTATGCAGATTTCTTGAAGATTTCAGTTCCATCATTAAACAACACTCAAGAGGCTTCACTGTTGTCATACAACTAGGAGGAAAATTATGCAGAACAAAGATCATTCCTTTACTAAGCATGGCATCAAACTTTGCTTCCCTGATGCTCTATGACCATAAATGTTTGTTCACTAATGGTTAACAGCAAACAAACTCAACTGACTGTCTACCAATAGTAAGAGGCATTCAGTCAGAATTTTGTATTCATGGCAGCAACTACATGACTGTTTATGGACTGGTTCACACTTTAATATCACTAACAAAAGACACCTCGGCTGACAATCAAGGGAGGGGAGGAGCGGAGGGGAGGGTTACTGATGCAGCTGCACACACTAGTACAGCCCAATCTCGCGCAGCGCCCCCTCCACTGCCTCATCCTTGAAAGAGAAGTGGGGACATTAGCCATAATGGGGAAACACCAGCATGCCTGACCAAGGGCACCGCAACACAAGGACGCTGCTGCCTTTGCTTTTCAACGGTCCAATGTTCAACCATGATTAGGAGCCTTCCTATTCTTTAATCACTATCCTGTTGAAATAATTATTAGACATTTTTACTAAAAAGATGTACTCTTGTCTTTTATTGTATTCACTGTACTGTTGCCTCAAGCTTTCCCTTTAAATTACAGTTACTCAAAATTACAATGCATGTAACTACATCAAGTTGAGTTTTCATGAATCTCTAAGTTCTTACAGCCAGACTACTACAAAATTATTCAAAGCACAATTTCATTTACTGTTTGATCTACCAAGCAAACATCAGTTTTTCAATCGCATGACAAAAGCAACTGCTCAATAGGTAGGTTATTCAGTCAAACTCATCTGTGACAGACACAACAACCCCTCCCCTAACACCCACAAGAACACCTTGAGGCAACTTTACACCAGAAGTTTGTTCTTCTACCATCAGTGAAGAACATGTTAACTAACTTTCCTAATAGTGAGAGAGGATAAGTTCCCTAACATAAAGTGTGTCCTTATTTGTTTTCAATAAAGTTTGGGCTAAAACTAGCACAGCAAAACTGTCCAACTGTACTGGACCAAGACTTGCTGGTAGCATGGGAATCACATGGACATGCTCAGCAGTCAGGATGGACGGCTCAAACATGGTGAGCATGCAGTTAGGCTACAGCTAGGATTAATAATGTAACTTGCTGAGGATCAGTGAAATGAGAAGGGTTGAGGTTTGGGTTTCATGCATGTATTTTAAACATCTTTACATGATGACAAACAGTGGGCATACAGTTAATAAGATCTAGGTCTTTACTAAAGAACATAATATTCACTTTGCTGACAGTCTTCACAACTGGCTGGCTTGAATGTATGCATCATAATTATATGCTTCACCTTTCTTTCTCTTAATGGAATGAAACAGTGTTAAAACAGACCAATGTGCTGTTACTATAGTAATGCAACATAGCTATAAGGTTATCAACTTCAAAATTTGTAAATATTCAGAAAACATCTACAAAGCACTATTCTGCAGCTGCCATAGAGAGGGTTTGGTTCACCAGTACCATGACTAGCCCAATTTCAAGACAAGAATTTTATAAACCATAAACAAAAATTATGTAGTGGTATGATTCTCTCTCTCTCTCTCTCTCTCTCTCTCTCTCTCTCTCTCTCTCTCTCTCTCTCTCTCTCTCTCTCTCTCAAATAAATATATAAATTAAAAAAAATGCAGTGTATATAGGTTAACAAGTAGAAAAATGGACAGAAGGCCTGTCTGAATGTGATTAATGATAAAAGGTTTTGGAAGTAGATCACGTAAGGAGGCCTATAGAATTGAAAGTCAACCAAGATAGGACCAGATGTGGAGACAGGACTTAAGAAGGTAAACATAACTAGCTAAATACACAAACACAAACACAAACACACACAGGATCTTTCCCTGAATGTCTCAAGAAGGTAAACATAATTAGCTGAACACACTCAAACCATCCACCCACCCACCCACACACACACACAGTGACATGTGGTGTAGTAGTTAATGTCCTTAACTCTCAACTGAGAAGTACTGTATTCAAATCCCTAAAAAGAAGTTGGGTTTACTTCCTTTTCTATTTTCATCCATATTTACTAAATATAGAATGAATATAAAATTAACAAATTGTGACAAAATCAGCAATTCTCTTTGTGTGTATGGAGAGAACAAAATCTCATTACTGTTTGCTTGTTTCTGAATCCATTCTTACTCTCCTCGCAAAATCCAACACATCATATGCCCTCCTCTGAAATACAACATTACTTTTCAGGTCAAGCTTTTAACTTCACTCACATACTCAAATTCGGAGATACTGTATGAAACTATGATAGATTTAGAGTTTTGCCATTAATTTAGTAGACACCATATAAGAGGTCAGTAGAGAAAGAATCCAGCCACGTTATACTGGAGAGAGAAAAAAGAAAAAAATATTTAAGGCAACAGTTTTTATAGCAAGTCATTGTAAATCATAATTTCATGTGGGAAAACTAGCCTCAGCTCTAAGCTCAAAACCAAAAATGATACAGACAAGCTATTAAAAATCTTATGTCCATTTCACTATCAACGAGTTCACACAAAATAAGCACCAATACCTCTTGATCTCCCATCCCTACAAGGTGGGCATGTCTTGCCTTATGTAAGAAATAAAACTTTTACTTGCTAACATTAATGCTTGTTCTATGACACGTGGCAGGAGGTCTTTTGGACAAAAAGCTCCTAAGTAAGCATGATGTGCTTGAGTGATTCTTTTGTCATGATAAAGTGGAAGAGCAAGCTGTGTCTGCAGCTTGTGGGTATATAGTGAACATTTTTCAGCATCACCATGAGTCTCTAATCACATGCTGCAAGTTTTACATTGTCTCAAGTCAAAATTTTTACAAGCACAAGGGACTTTAAAAAGCTGAATATGAAGAGTTTCTACTCAAGAGCAAAGTGAACATGACTTTACTGCTAGCTTGAAGAGGCTTTTAACATAACTGAACTCAAAAGGTAGAAGACAAAAATACTGATGGATAAGAACTTTCCAAGTATCAAGGGAACTCTCAGATGGTGATGGGCCATGAGAACAAAATATTTATTTTGATATCCAAAGGAAGCTTTGGATATCAAAGATGCTTACAGAGTATGTGCATCATTAGTATTGCCATCTGAAGTCCCAAAATTTGACCCAAGTGCCATCATCCAAGACAAAAACTGTCAACTTCTTAAAACTGTAGCAGAACATCCAAGTGAGAGGCCATGCACATTAAGGGATTTGTGCTCTCAGCAGAAATAAAAGGGATGATTCTCTCAGCTCCCTTGTCTACTCAACTTGGCAGCCAATACTACAACAGACTGAAGACTGACAAAACTAAAGCTAGTGTTTAACTGAAGATTAATCATCCACTTCAATGGCAAGCTTCTGTTCTTGGATGGAGAGACAGCTAACTGACTGCTCTGTGAATGCTGCAGGTCAAATAAAAAAAAATACTACCTCAAATTAAATTACTGGATAAAGAAATAATGGGAACAGCAACACAGAACATGTTGAAGGAGTGGCCATAAGCAGAAGACTGTGCGGTCAGTCTCTACCTTAATAATAGTGCAAACATCAAAAAATGTCTACGCTCTGCAGCAGGGCTTGCACCATCATTCAGAACACATTGGGGCACCTCCTCCTTTTATATCATGTCATCACCATATCCATGAACTCTTCTTTAGTGGTGGTCTTTGAAATATTCTTCTTTTCTTTTTAAATGATCATGGACTGCTAAGATATCATCAATCAGCAGACCTTCAACCCAAAGTGAGATTAAATTAACCTTAAACTTGCACCCCCCCCCAAAAAAAAGGAATCTGCTGTTCAGGAATGAACAGGTGGATGGTACTGGAACACTATTAACAACTCTGGGGCATTTTACACCTAGTCAATTACAAACAAAAGACTTCCTCAGTCGAAGCAGCATTGTTTGATTACATATGTATCATTAAATCAATTCAGTGTACTTCTTTCACAGCTGCAGCTCCAACCATATTAACAGTTTTGAAGCAGATCTGAGATGGTGTCCAGACTCTTCACACCCAATCCTAGTAAAGAAGCATACCTCAGACAATTGGCAATTTACATAAATGTAATTTAACATTACAATTATGTTTTAATACTGCTTTAGTGATTTGCTATCATGAAAAGTCATGAAGCAACTAATATTTAGGAGGTTCAAAAAACTAACTCAAGAACACAACCTTCTATAGTTAAAGAAAGGTTGTACATGGGCAAAATCTCTTTATGCGAGCTTTTTAACCCTGACAAATAATGGGACCTTGATCAATTCACCATTTCTAGTCCTGTCCTTGTTACTCCTGTGGAATGACACAAATCACTTTTACTCTTCCAAACAAACATGTGTACACACACACACACACACACACACACACACACACACACAAAGATGGCAAATAAGATTGCTGACTTCTTCAACTAGGTACGTACCTATTCTCTGCTAGATGAACAGTTTACATACAGCACACAAAAAGATTTATTCAGAATCAAGGCTGTGATCTGAATCATGGATCCATGTTTGAGATGAATATACTGGACCAATACGATGTCAATAGCACTAATTGGCCTTAGCCTTTCCCTTTATGTCACAACTTAATACACAGGGTAAGTACACAGCCCATAGCCTGGGATACTTGTGACTCTTTCAAACTTAAGATGTCTGAATGATGAAGTATGAATAGTTTATGATGTACCATTAGCCTCTGGCTAACAAATTCTACCTCAACATTACTGCACTTCCTACTGATTTGGTAGCTCGGTCTTCCCATCATTCAATCTATCCTTACTGTCTCTTCTCAAAATCTATATTTTTCTTAAGATATTTATCTCTGCAGTGCATTTACTTGATCTAAATCCTCTCTGTAGATTTCTTTCCATTAACTCATTCTCCTACCTCAAGCCTTGCTCATTTAATTATGCCACAGCTTTCATATTTCAATCAATGCAATCTTGCTGAAATGGCTATGCTTTTCACATACCTCATATCAACCTACTGCAATCTCTTTTGTTGAGCTTAATGTTGCTAACAAGGCACATGCCTGTGATTGTTTTATCATTTATGTTACAGAAATGCAATCTTCCTTCTAAAAGGAACAGAGGAAATGCATAAGGATATTTACATGTAAGTGCTTTGTAGACATAAAAAACATTTAGAATTTGTGCAGCATGTTCTCCTCCCTCTTGTAGCCTTAACTTACAGGGCACTGTACTTCCTTTCACATCTTTCATCTACACCTCATTAATCCAACAAGTATCTACATTATTTCCTTCCTTTCACTAATGAACTTGGGAGCCTTCTGCCTGATTATACTTTTCCCCTTCCTATGATTTTAACTATTTCCAGAGAGGAGCACTAAGATGACTCTGGAATGAGATTGGCCTTTGATCCGAGATTTTTCTATATATTTTACTTTTATGAGAGGAAAAGACTGCCACATTTCAGGAAACAGGAATAGAGTATAAAGGCATGAGATTGGTATTGGATTCAAAGGAGAGAAATGAGGCTAGACAGGACTGGGCTGACATCCAGATTGGAGTGAGATGCACATGTATCCAGTTCCATGATTTTTCACTGTATGGAAAAATTCCTTAAATAATTGGAAAGACATGGCAGAACCAAACACTGGAAGGAATGTGAATAACATTTAAAACAGACAATGCAAATTTCCTTGGAAAAACATTCAAGATTCCCTGTTGAATTACAAATGAGGAAGTATTAGAAACACAAATGGAGAGCAAAATAAGGTGTATGATAAAATGATAGTTGTGTTTTCTGGACCATATCATTAAAAAGAAAGATCTTGGGAGTGACTGTTGAGAGTGCAGGAGGTAAACATAAAAATGATGATTATGGGAAGTCTTTTGGGTGAAAATGGTATCTGAGAGGAACAAATGCCAGTCCGTAGTCACTGATATCACATGAATGAGACTCCAGCAAGGTAAAGTAAGATAAAAGTAAGGTATTATCTTTTTCATATCCATACACTGATTCATAAACTCTCATGATCCTCCAAACTAATGTTTTCAGAACTGTCTCCTTCAGACTGCTTTTGACCATCTTTCAAGCATTCAGTCTCAAGGCTATGCTGTACATAATGCCTTCCTCCACAAACCCCATATGGCCACCAAAGTTTATCTTCTCATTAACATTAGTCTAAAACAACAAAATCTATGTTTTTTTAACAACAGTTACTTAAGAGAATACTGAATACTGAGCAGGGAGGAAACAGTGGGCTTGAGTTTGAGATTTTCTTTTGTTCTCATCACAGTTATTTACACAATCACACACACGTGTCCATGCTTTTTCACACTTTGAGTAAAAATTGTCAACACTTCAGCATGTTTTCAGCTGTTGACTGCATCTTCCTCAATAAACCAATTATCATTATTATCATTATTATTATTATTATTATTATTATTATTATTATTATTATTATTATTATCATTATTATTATTATCATTATTATTATTATTATTATTACTACTATTAATATTACCAAACATAAATCTTGGGAATGTACACAGGGAGTATTATACACAATTTTCAGATACACTACTGTGTCCACTTCCTGCCTTTATACTGAAAATAACTTTCTAATTTTTTTACTTCTTAATATAACAGAAAAAAGTGTAAAAAAGGGACTTTAGTATATGATAAAGTTCAGAAATACATGAGAACACCCTTCATTTTGGTCTATATGTTAACTGCCACATATAGACTGGAATTACTAAATGAAGCATTCCTTGTATTTTCTTTCTTACTTTTCATCAAGATAGACATAAAATAAGGAGTCAAGAAATTATGCATAATATTTTTTATAAACTTGGAATAAAATATTTTCCTCCTTGTTCTCTCATACCAACCATAAATAATGTTGGTGTTGTACACTCAATTTCCATTGTGTAGACACATTTATGAGTCATTTATTACTTACAGAGAGAGGTATGAAGCACAAAATGATGATGACAAAGCTGAAGACTTCAAGAAAGTGTAAACAAGCATTCAGTCAACAAGCAAACTACAAAAAGTCCTGTCATATTTGCAATGAACATTAACAATAAAATGCCAGTGTATTATGGTGAGTGAGTAATGTAGGCAGCTATACTGTGTTTTTTATTACAAGAAAATTCACTAAACCAAGTAAGTCATTCACCCAACTACTTTTGAATTCTTACTAGAAACACCACTACACCAAACTGTGTGTGTGTGTGTGTGTGTGTGTGTGTGTGTGTGTGTGTGTGTGTGTGTGTGTGTGTGTGTGTGTGTGTGTGTGTGTGTTTGGAGGAAAACATGTTCATAAGACAAGCCCATTATCACTTAGGTTTTCTTGTTTTGCTCAGTTTATAAAATGTGTTCACAAGTAATAAGACATTAGAAAAAAATTGGTGGTATTTGAAGTGTTTTAATGGACCTTTGTGTGATCTTGTGAGGCAAATGTTGCAAATAATGACCAGTGTAGTCCATGAAAACATACTGTGTTACTTTAGCATGGCAAAGTGGTGTTAATAATATATCAAAATACCTGTGTTGTATGCCAAGAACTTGCATGGGTCATAAGGCACCACTGTAGTCTTGAACAGATAGACCTCATGGCCACAGCATCTCAAGGTGCTTGGCTGCCTGTCCTACAATATCACAAAACATACTAGGCAGCATACAGGACTCTCTTAAGGAGTGTCATGAGGTTCACGACTCATGGTGGTGTATCTTTGTGCTGCACTATACACTCCACGAAAAGCTTACAACAGTTATCCAACACTACAGGACAGGAATGGTTTCTTCATCACTGCTATTCACCACACAAGAAGCATTCAAAAACAGAGCCTCAATAGATATGAGTAAGCAACAACATCTCTTCCATGCAGCCACAAAAATTATTCTTTTAAATTAAAATTTTAATACGTAAAATTCCAAAAATCACACAAGAACTAAAAGAAACACACAAACACACAAGGCATGCATGCAAGCATGCAGTTATGACAACACTGCTGAAGCTTGGGCAACATCACTATCAATGACATGGCTCAACAGCATATAAAGGAGAATAACAGCATGCATTGGTGTGTGTGTGTGTGTGTGTGTGTGTGTGTGTGTGTGTGTGTGTGTGTGTGTGTGTGTGTGTGTGTTTGTTAAATAACACACTGGCCACATCAAGTCCAACTTAAAAGTAATACTTGTAAATCTTTCAAATAAATAAATAAAAAAATCTACATGACCAATATATATATATATATATATATATATATATATATATATATATATATATATATATATATATATATATATATATATATATATTAAAATCATAAGCCAAGCTCACCTCTAGAACAAATACTGTTGTTCTGTTAATTGCAGCACACACTATATAAACATGCAGGGCTACAAAACATGTTCAAAAGAGTACATACTTGAGGTGCCATAGCAAACACTCCAGTAGCTGTTCTAACTACTACAATACTTAACCTAATAGTGTGTGCTGCAACTGGCCCAAAAGTTGCAGCACCATCCTACCACTTTACTGCACTCTCTTCAGTGAATTCATGCATCTAACAATAACTGAAAGCCCCTCAAAGTCTTGCTTATATCCTTAATATTTCTCCTTACTTTCTCATGCTCCATGTTTTCCCTTTAAATTGGACACAGACAAATACAAGATTCTGTATTAAGTGTAATTTCTTTATAAATGTTGAGCTTTGGAACAGATGGATCCAATGGCTACTCTATTTAATATTCAACTTGAGTTGGCCAGAGGAGACCTTCCCTGCCAAGGGCCTGCTGCCAAGGTCCTGCTTGCTCCTCAACCACATTACCCCTTGCTGCTTATTATCACAACCATAATACATGTTTATATAATATATATATATATATATATATATATATATATATATATATATATATATATATATATATATATATATATATATATATATATATATATATATATATATATGACAACTTATACCTGCCTGTAAAATGGAGAATGGAAAAATTAGTATGAAGTGATACTAAGAAAAGGAGGAAATTTTTGTTATAAAAAGGTACTTAAAATCATCTAACAGCTACTAGGTCAAGTATTACTTATGATCTACGTACTACTTATGACAGCTGTTCACAAGAATAAAAATCCCAGGGAGAGAGAGAGAGAGAGAGAGAGAGAGAGAGAGAGAGAGAGAGAGAGAGAGAGAGAGAGAGAGAGAGAGAGAGAGAGAGAGAGAGAGAGAGAGAGAGAGAGAGAGAGAGAGAGAGAGAGAGAGAAGCACATGAATTTCTGAAAGTAAACTCTATGCAATTTTGCATCTGGAAAAATTAATCAATATTTAGGTGACTTTTTTTTTCTCTCTCTTACACTGATAGCATAATAAATCTGGTAAGTTTTCACAATGCACGAGTCTGGTGTATAAACTTTGCATCTAAAAGGACAGAATTCTGGTTAAAACCATGTCAGATAGAATACAATGACAGTAATACATTTCCTTTCTTTATATTTGTGTTTAAATATTTTCAACTGTTTTAAATATTTATGACTATTTTGCCTCTTAGCTTCTCACATAAACAAAGATAACCAAAATAATTCAACATCCAGTCACTCAAGGGAATGAAGTTATTAACAAGGAAAGCCTTCTGATGCCAGAGACCTTCAGAAGTTGGCTATCTTTGGCAATTTTACCTTTTTAACATTTTATTGATGTCTATATTACCTATACTAACTCCCACAAAATGGTCTGTGATACAAGAAGTTAAGAGAGCTTACCAGTTCTTCTTAGCCTGATCATTAGCATTTATCATGCTGGTAGAGGAATGTAGCCTAGTTACACATTATGCAGTTAAGTTAGAACCACATTTGAGATACTGTGAAAGGCAACTCAAAAAGTATTGAGCGGGACACTGAAGACTCCCTCTTCGGGACCTAATTCCTACAACAAGAGAAGGCACAAGGTCTTGCCTCACTTCCTTTAACTTTTTTTTTTTTTAAAGGAGGAGGGACACTAGCCAAGGGGAAAAAAGGCCCACTGAGATGCCAGTCCCTGAATAGAGTTCAAAACAATAGTTTAAAATTGCCTAAAGTCCATTCAGAGAGAGAATCTCAGCAAGACCTCTATGTTAAATTGGCAGGCCCGCTCACCTGTGCTCCATAAAGTCTAGGGAAAATTTAACCACCATTGAGAAATACTTATACTTCTTCACTTAGCTCAAGAATTACACAAGTTATGCTAATTTTGTTTACATCCACAGATGAAGTAGTGTTTGTTAAACAAGATCACAGTTTTCAACCTCGATAAGTTATAAAAACAAAATAATTATGGCAAGTATAAATTAAGGAATCAAATTTTAAGGTGTTAACCTATTATTATTATTATTATATTCAGCCATTGTGAGTTTATGCTTAAAATAAAACATATCTGCACAAACATAAAATACTCCTAAATATGATGGTGCTTTCAGATTTTGCATGAAAAGTTATATAAAAGAGAAAATTAAAGAATTCTATGAGTACCTTCTGGGTCGCCTTGCATCTTCCAGTATTGCGCAAGAAGCAGAATAGGGAAGAGGTGAGTGCTTCTCTCTCTCTCTCTCTCTCTCTCTCTCTCTCTCTCTCTCTCTCTCCTCACCCTCCCACCAAACCCCCAGGACAATGCTGCCAACCAAACACAGAGGTCTTGCTGAGATTCCTTCTCTGAATGAAGCATAGTGCTAACACCATAAATTTACAGCATTTAGTGTACCTATGCTCAGTGCCATGAATTTACAGTGACAACTTCACAAAATTATAAATATTTATTTGTTAATGAATTTAACAGAAAACACAGAACACGCAATCTACACCTTGCCCTAGACAGTGGATGTCCTAGTTGGCAGTGATTTGTGGCCACCATAAATATTCATGAATAATGATGTGTCACCTCAATAATAGTTTCTATATTCAGTATCTCATCACACTGCCAATAAGCATATGATCAGCAAGCTACTCGTATGATAATGAATAAGAGACCGCATTTTCACCACACCAACATTAAACATATGCTTGGTAGGCTATCTATATGTGAAAGTGTGGTGGCACATTTTTCACTATGTATGCCAAGAAGAAACTATTTACATTTAAATACTGATGAGTAACATTAGAGGTGAAGAAATGTGTGACATTCTTTGAGGCACGACTTCCCATGAAGAGGACTGTACAAGCATTGTTAAATGATACATCATCGATGAACATCTGTGGTGATCTCAAATCATAGCACCTCTCACACCATTGGCACACAGCCTGGTGTATAGATATATAACAAGAGAAATGGTCAACAGATAGGCTGGAAAAGTACTGCCACTCTCTCCTGCACACGGTAAAAGGACACTTAACGGGATTGAACTACGGAACCGGGGATCCTCTCCTCTATATTTGCATTTATGAAATAAGACGTGGTGTGAAATCTTGTCTCAGCTATCTCCCCTTCATGAGGGATCTCAATCTGGTATGTATATATGAACACATTTCTTTATCATATATCCTCAGTCTTCCCAAATACTATACAGTAGAACCTTGGTTCTCGAACTTAATTTGTTTCTGAAAGCTGTTTGAAATCCAAAATGTTCAGAAACTGAAACTATTTTTCCCACAGTATTCGACAAAAAATGGATTAATTCATTCCCGGATACTTGTCCACTCTGTCTTAGCAGTGTATGACAGATGCTCATTCAACATCACTCAAAACAAAATTATCAGGTAATGATATCAAGTTTAAGAATTCTCAAATTCACAAAATCAATTCTGGCCACAGCTTTATCAGTGATAAGTTACCATCAGTACTGGGGCACCTGGCATACATTCCAGCACAAAACCCCAGCTACCTAAGTTCTTAAAACATCCTAAATTTTTAACAAACATGAATTTCACACTTAAATAAATTAAGAAAGTTACATACTTGATCATCCCTGTGCTAATGTGCAGCAGACGGTCATATACCATGAAATTTTTGTTTTGTTATTGCGCTGTGATTACTACATAAGTACTAAGCAGACTAATGTGTTTTGACACCACTGCTTTGTCAGAGCCTCCTCTGATTCTCCTGCAGGTTGATGTCTCAGTCACTCACATAACTATTAATAAAACTGCTTCAGCCAGCTACGGTGTCTTTAATTTATCCACTCATTGTTTGGGACAGTTCAGCCCTAACAGAATGAAGTTACTGATACAAAACTTATCAAGCCTTAGATAGTTTGAACCAAGAAGGGACTTTGCAAATGACGATATGAGATGCAATACCAGGACATAATGAAAGATAAAAGTGATCTTCAACTGAACTGAAAGTAATTACGATTCCTCATTACCTTGCCATAGAAAAAGTACAGCAATGCAGTAGTGATATCCTACAACTTCTACAACAATTAATAAGCAGAACAAGAACAGCTGCTGGAGTGAATGCACTTTTGAACCTTTACATGTCTTCCAAATTAAATAGTTCATCAACTATGCATCATGTACCCTCAATGTAAACTCTAAAATATCAATCATAAAAAAAGTCTCACTATTTTCACTCTTCTAATACTTTCAAAAACAATATTGGACTGAATCATAATTCTTTATAGCATGGCCTGTGAGGTCAGCAACAAAACATCTTCCAACCAAAATCATGGATAACACACTATGTGTCTGAGGTATTTCTTCCTAGACATACAATATACACCAGCTTCATGTAAAGTGAAACCACCACTTTAATTTGCATTTCAATACCTGTATAATGGTACTGAAAATGGGATTGTAAAAAACATGGCTTATTCCTAAAAGCAGGTGAATGACATAGGGAGTGGAGGGCTAAAAACATTCCCTTATAAAATCTTACAATCCCACAGCAATAAATAAACAGATAATTATATAAACAAATATATAAGTAAACAAATAAAAGGAGGAAATGCTTCTCTCTCGAATGCCACTTCACGTGTAAAGAATGGCACATATGTATAAATGCTTGTTTTAATGATATGCTTAAATTTGGAAGACAAATATCATAGACAGCTCAAAGGAGAAAGATGAGAAGATAAGATGTATGGGAAAGACACAAGCTTACAAAGGCTTATAACATGAAAACAAAAAGATTAGAGGAATAAGAGCATGAAGGAATAACTAATTAACACCTTGAAAGCAAATAAATGAAATAAGAAAATTCTGAACAGAGAAAGCAAATTAGAAGAGATATAACATACAGGAAAAAGACAAGGATTAATACTAAAATAAAAATGAAGCATAGGAGAAAAGAAACAAGAGGTTCACAAATCTTTAGCATGCCAAAAAGGCTTAAAAGGGAGAAAAATTTTTAAGGAAATAAATAAAGGTAAGAGAATTATTACCAAGCAAACATAATATAAAAAGGAGAATGTCAGAACTAAGTTTAAATAAGAAAATAAGTCTGGTACACAATAAATTACAGAAGCAAGAAAACAACAGCAGGCAAAAGAAAGCATTACACAACAATGAAGGCATGGAATCCTAGGTTAACAACTTAGACTGGAAGAGGGCAGCAGTGGTGCTGGCAGCAGGACCCGGCACATACCCCTCTAAGTGGGTGGGGTCACATCTCGTACGGGGTGTCCCCATAACTAACCTCCTGCAGCAGGTCCTGTGCAGCTATGGCCTTGAGCACATTCTTCTTGCTCGTCTCACACACTTCCCCGCCCACCATAAGCTCATCCAGCATGAAGTATGCTTTTTCAAAGTTGAAGATGATGTCCAACTCACAAACCTGTAAAATACTGAGTGTTACAACATGTGTAATTGGGCAAGTGTTTTCTCTCATTTACAAATAAAGGCAGAAAACAGCACAAAATATAACTTTGTACTGAGCATGAAATTACAAAATAATCTAGGTCTACTTTGCACCTTACAGTCCGAGTGACTCAACTCAATTCTATTTAGTACTAAATTCTTTATTATATCTTGAAGAATAAAGTAAAAGAAGGATGGATGAGAAAAGCAATCAAAGTATATATTAGGGTCTTGGTATGTCTGTTAAAAATGAATAATTGTGTTGTTGTACGCAAATGCAGTACTTAGAGATGGGAGAAAGTATAACAAAAAGGAGGATGCACATACCACATGTTACGCAACATAAAGACTTGTACTTACGCTGCCGAAGTACTTGTCGAGAAGCTCCACATAGCGATGGATCACCTCCAGTGTGAGAAGTTCATTGTCCTGTTGCTCAATGGCACAGCAGAAGTATAGAGATGCATACCTGTCACAACCACAGATGCCTTGAGCAAAGATAAATAAAATTCCTACCTTCATCCTGGCAGGTTTTCATTCATAAAAGCCAGAACTGTTTTAACTTGTATGAAAAATTTAAGTTTCCAATCCCTTTCCTTCTGTATTTTTAAAAGCCATCACGAGGAATCTTGTCATGTGAAAAATACATATAATAAATTCATTCAACTGTGCATGAAGAACAATATACTGGAAATCTATTTTCTTACCAAACTAAGTAAAACTTCAAATATACAATATATTTCTTAGAATAAGTACAAGAGTTCTATTAAAAATTAAACTTTTATACACATCACACATTTTAAAAGTATTCAAGAAAAAAAAATCATATCCACATATCTGGATATGACTTGGAGAGACAGAGAGAGAGAGAGAGAGAGAGAGAGAAAAAAAAAAAAAAAAAAAAAAAAAAAAAAAAAAAAAAACATGACATGGTGATCCAAAGTATAATTTCTCAACAGACAAAAAGCAATGATAGGATGAAGAAGGGTAGGAAGAACACTGAGGGTTGTACACACTCTACATTATTAACCCACAGGTAACCAAATGAAAAGCTGTGATTTGTGTCTGACCACTGTAATGTTATCACAAAGCCACTCCAATGCAGACGAGTAAGCAATTAAATATTTAGTGGTCATCTACCTTATTGAACCATCTCTTTAAAAATATATTCATATTTTCAACAGACTCTAACAATCTATGTACCAGACTGACAATCAAACATGTAGTGGCACAAACAAAGCACCACACACTCATACACACACCATTCACATTTTTAGCCCTGTTGGCCCCTGGTGGAAAGGGTACCATTACAAAACAAATGTCATAAAGAATGAGGCTCTAGAACAACAGATTCATTATGAGAGGTGTACACTATAATTTGTTCTTAATATTCTCTAAGCATAGAAGAGCTTCATGAAGTTCAATGATAGTCACTACAGAACTATCCAGCAATAGGCAAAATGTTAAAAGAACAAGTGTTTTGAGTTGACACAACAGCTGCCACTGACATTCTGACTCACTTTGAGGATTTATTGTTTATATATATATATATATATATATATATATATATATATATATATATATATATATATATATATATATATATATATATTGGAACCTCAGTTACTGAACAATTCTCTTCTCAAACAAAGTGTTGAACTCACAATTGCTTCAGTTGCCATACTATAATTCAGTTCTTGAACAAAGTTACTTGATTTCAAATACTCAGAGACAAAGCAAAAGCTGCCGCTTATTAGTAATTTTTTGTTTATTACTAATTTGTAGTTTATGTATTTGGAGGAGAGACACAGTGGGTAAGACAGTAATTCAATCTCTGAAATAAGTTAAGTGTGATCCAGTTGAAGAGCCTCATCTTCCCAGCATTTCTCATCTCAATCATTCACTTCACGTGTTTTTGTACATATGTTATTTATAGATACATTTTCTTACAGTAAACCCTCAATATAATGAACACCTATGGAGAGAGAGAGAGAGAGAGAGAGAGAGAGAGAGAGAGAGAGAGAGAGAGAGAGAGAGAGAGAGAGAGAGAGAGAGAGAGAGAGAGAGAGAGAGAGAGAGAGAGAGAGAGATCCATCATCAGCCATTGTTAAGGTCACTCACCGGCTGTCACACAGCCACAACTCATCTATCAAACATGGAGTTGACAGTGTGCCAGCCAACTGTCCCGCATTTTAAGACCTAGGATGTTAGTAAAATAAAACATTCAATTATTCTGAAATATGCCATAATTTGTGAACAGTTTCATAAAATAAAATGAGTGTCTGATAGCCATAAAGGAGTCCTCATGCCAGAAATTCAGTAAACTGCGGTTTGTTATATTAATAGTTTACTGTATTTAAAAACATGTAACAAAAAAACTGAGGTGTTTTTTTTTTTTTTTGGGGGGGGGACAAACAGATTAATGGCATTTCAGTTAATTTCAATGAGGAAAATTGATTTCACATACGAGCAAGTTGAGTTACAAGCTCTGTCACAGAATGAATTAAGCTCATAAGTCAAGGTACCATATATATATATATATATATATATATATATATATATATATATATATATATATATATATATATATACAGCTCGGATTTTGAACAAGAATTTTAACTTATAATTGCTTTGGTTGCCATACCATGATTTGGTTTTTGAACAAAGTTCAAATATTACAAGATGTAGCGAAAGCTGCCATTTATTACTAATTTATAGTTTCTATAAATACTTCTGTTTTTATATATTTGGAGGAGAGATACAGAGGTTAAGACAGTAATTCAATCTTTTGAAATAACCTAAATGTTTAGACCATGCAGGCATTCTGTTTGTCACTGATCAAGTGAGGGAAGCCTTACAGAGTGACACAGATGACCAACCCAGTCACTGCCAAAATGAAGGTGATCATAACACATAGACATCTTGCTGCTAGGAAAAGCTACTGGGAAAATGGAGTTGTGCAGTAGTGATGGCATTGTGGGTCATAAAGAGAGCCACAGGGAACTCAGGATTACCCCTGAACAACGAACCTTGTTTGTTTACATCAAGGTTTTTCAACGGGATCACATTTAGCTTATTTCAAAAGATTGAATTACTGTCTTAACCTCTGTGTCTCTCCTCCAAATATATAAAAACAAAGGAAGTATTTACAGAAACTATAATTTAGTAATAAATGGCAGCTTTTGCTGTCTTGCACTATTTGAAATCAAGTAACTTTGAAAACTGAATTGTGGTATGGCAACAAGAGAAATTATGAGTTAAAATTTTTGTTCAAAAAACAAGTTGTTCAAAAACGGAGAAGCTTGGTAATTGAGGTTCCACTGCATATAAGACTTTCTATAACTTTTCTGTCTCTTAATTGCTTTATATCCGAACTTGACTGCACATGTATCTAGATTAGCATCATACACAATTTCAGGGACTTAGATTTGCAGTATGCTATCTTGCATTTCTATGACAGGAGCACAGGAATGGCACACAGAATAAATAGAATGTGATGGGAGCAAAGGAATGACACACAGAATAAACAGAGTATGATGGGAGCACAGGAATAACACACTGAATAAATAGAGTAAATTTTCCTGCTTGATTTCCCACTTTCAGTTATGCACATAAAGCAATACTATGTAAACATAAACTCACCTCTTGTACACTATCTTGAGATCCCTCCATTCCAAGAAGGAGGACATCTTGGGCTTCCTTGCTAAGATAGTGGATATCAACTCTCGGGTGATCTTCTTCTTCAACTTATCTGGGTGTGCCTCATACCACTTCTGCAGACGCAGCTTCCCTTGCCGGCTGAATAACAGCATAAACTGCATCTGCAGCAATCAAAACCGAGTGAAATTCCAGATTAGGGAACACCAGTGATAGAGAATGAGTAAGGCTATATGGAGGATTGGCATATGGCTATACAAGGTATTAAATAACTTTATGCTTTGCCTTCACCACCTTGTAACTATAATTCACTTTCAAGAAATTATTCTAAGCCAATGAAATTCGTTGAATCATGCTTCAATAATCTGCAGTTCGTAACTCATAGAAGTTCACGTAAACATATAAACTTGTAAATAGTCCACTGATTTCTTATTTATTTTTTTTTTTTTTTAGATGTGTAAGGATATGAAATAATTGTGTCTGGTTCATGAAAACATACTATGTACAAGCTCCACTAAGCACTTGAGGACCAGATATTAAGTTCAGCTGCTATTGAGCCAAATGTGTGCAAGTTAACCTCCAGACTAAAGTTCAGTCAGATGATGTTTTGTTTACTTTCAGAATGATGAAGAATTCAAATTGATATTACTTTACCTTACATATTGATCAAAACTTTCTTTGCTTCGTTTACACTATATCCCTTTTAAGGAACACAAGAACATAAGAAAATAAAGGAAGCTGCAAGAAGCCACCAGGCCTACACATGGCAGTCCCTGTATATATATCATCCCCATCCATAAATTTGTCTAATCTTTTAAAGCTCCTTGAAATGACTCAGCACTAACAACCTGATTACTGTTTCATTCATTTACCATTCTACTTGAGAACCAATTCTGTCCTATCTTTCTTGAGCCTAAATTTTTCAAGCCTGAACCAATTACTTCTTGTTCTATCCTGATTACTGGTCCTGAGAATCTTCCTTATGTCACCATTGTTATAACCACTATACTACTTAAAGACTTCTATCAGGTCCTCTCTTAACATAAGGTTTTTTTAAGGAATGGAAATTTAATAGCTTTAGCCTTATTTCATAAAGAACAACACTCATCCCCTGTGTCCTTTTAGTCATTCTTCTTTGTACTGATTCTAATAGACATGTATCTTTCTTGTAATATAGTCCAGCACCAAATATAACTTTTACATTACTTCTGGACTTCTACTTTTAAGGTTCCTAAAAATTAATTCTAATACCTGGTTTGCTTTATTTCTGATCTCTATGCATTGTTTTCTTTGACGGAAATCAGAGCTACTAAATATTCTTTTCCTGAACGTGCCAGAACTTTGTTGTTTAATGAGTACCTACGGTGTGGGTTTCTTTTACCTATGCTAAGTACTTTGCATCTTTTAATATTAAGCTGCTTTTGCCATCTGTCTGTCCATTCATTCATCCTATCCATGTATGCCTGCAAAGTGATGACATCCAAATCTGACCAACCTAATTAACCTACCTTTGTGTCATCCAAAAACTTACTAAAATCACTACTAATCCCAATGTCATTAATATATATTAAAACCAACAATGCCTCTAAAACTGATCTCTGTGGCACCCCACTAATTACCTGATCCCACTTGGATTTAGAGCCATTTAAGATAACACTGTCATCTGTCTCCTAACCATGACCTTATCCAGCCTAACATCTTCCCATCTATCCTGTGTGCCCTAACCTTTCTCAAGAGCCTTTGATTGGGTACCTTATCAAATTCCTTACTAAAATCCAGGTGTAGGACATAATAACTATCCCCATTATCTGCCACCTCGTAAACTCTACTGTAAAAACTCAATAAGTTCATAAGGCAAGAAAGACTCCCCTTTAATGAAGCCATGAAGTGACTGATTTACCAAGTTATGCTTGTCTAAATGCTCCCTAATGTTCCTCATGACTACTGACTCAATTATTTTATCTACAACTGAAGTTAAGCTGACAGGTCTATGATTAATGTTTTATTTCCTTTCTTAAAGATGGGTACTACATTCACCTCCATATTACCAGTACCTCTTCTAAGTCTAGCAATTTCCTAAAGACAGTAACTAGTGGTTCATTAATAACCTCTTTGTATTCCTTAAGTACTCTGGAATATATTTTGTCTGGTCCTGGTGACTTGAATTTTTTTTTAGCCTACATCTCCTGTTCCACTATCTCCTTAGTTATGGAAATATTGGTCAGCTTCTCATTCTCTTCTGCTCCAAAAATATGTTCACTACCCAGCATTTCCTGCATATTTCTCAGGGTGAAAACTGTTAAAAAAATATTCATTCAAGATTTTGCTCATCTCTTCCCCGGAACTAACCAATCCTCCATCAAATACCTTTATTGAGCCTATTATTTCTCTGTTCTTTGTCTTCGTCTGGCTAGCTACCTTTAATTTGTAATTGTTTTTACCCTTCTTTGTTTACTTCCTGACTGTTCTAACCAATTCGGTATAGTGAAGACAATAAATCCTCTTCCCCTGTCTTCTCTCTCTCTCTCTCTCTCTCTCTCTCTCTCTCTCTCTCTCTCTCTATTTTATATATATATATATATATATATATATATATATATATATATATATATATATATATATATATATATATATATACATACACACAGCAAGGTACACAAAAACCCACGGTTGTTATAACGTACATCTGCAATAGCGCACCAAAATTTTAATAAATATTTAATTGGAATAATGAACCAAAACTGACATAACAAAATTGCCACTAGCACGAGCACTGTAATTTTAATAAAAATTTAATTGGAACAATGAACCAAAACTAGTAAGTGAACTTGCCATTCATGTTAACACTGAACTTTTAATAAAAATGTAATCAGAATAACAAAATAAACCTCGCAAGATCAACTTGCCAGCTATGTGAACCACTGCTTACCTATCCAGCACCTGTCTCTTCCTCCTTTTTTCCTTTCCTCTCCCTTTTTTTGTCTTTTCTTGAACCCCTCTCCCTGTCAAATCCCTCTCCCTCTGTCAGAGAAAAGAGACAAAGGAGTTAAACCTCTCTCTCTCTCTCTCTCTCTCTCTCTCTCTCTCTCTCTCTCTCTCTCTCATTTTATGCAGTTTCTGCTTTATAATTTTTCACTCATATACATAGTTCTATTTTAATTCTAAATTCTCTCCCATTCTATTTAGTAATCCTTAAGATTGTTCTTGCTTTCACACACACACACACAGAGAGAGAGAGAGAGAGAGAGAGAGAGAGAGAGAGAGAGAGAGAGAGAGAGAGAGAGAGAGAGAGAGAGAGAGAGAGAGAGAGAGAGAGAGAGAGAGAGAGAGAGAGAGAGAGAGAGAGAGGCGGGATTTACTGTAGGAATATGTGTGACCCCAACAGTAGGTAAATGTGACCTATACATGTCAAAGCAGCGCAAAATTTTGGGTGATAATACATGAAACTCGGGATGGTTAGAATTTAGGACTAGGCATGAAACTCAGGAAGGTACTGTATATATTTGTTGTGTTATCTCAAATTTAGTAGAGCAAATGTGCTCATTTTGATGTTTTTTTTTTTATTGTGCATTTTTTTATATTATTTTCTGGTTCCCTGGAAGCAATTTTTCCCATAGGTCCTTTAGTCGCCATAATGCACATTTGCCATAACAAACACTACATTGGAACAAATTAAGTTCATTGTTGTGTACCTTCTTTTCAGTCCTATGTAGTGTTCTAACCTACAAGTCACCCACTTAGGTCATTCTTATGTGATCTTATTGTTCTATAAGGAATATTAATTCTCTGGCCTGTATGTAAGCTATCAATGAAATATTTATACAACTCCTCAATATTTACTTTTGTCTGAACTTAAAACTATACTAATATGAGCATACTTAAGGTGGTAATTCTTCTGGAGAGAGAGAGAGAGAGAGAGAGAGAGAAAAAAAAAATCTGCCTAACTTGCTACAATAGACACCACTTTTACAGCACTACAAGGAATATCAAGAGTATTTAGCAGGTTATTTTGGCTACACTCACAATCATAAGGACTGAAGGTTTCATTATAACATACTGGCAATCTATCCACCAACACCATGTGTGTAAAACAGCATGCTAAATTTAGGATAACTTATAACTATTAATTATAATATCCAGGCAGCAATGGCAAAATCTGCCATAGTCAATTCTGAACTTCAAATAGTAAATAAATAGCCATCATGTATTATTACTATTGATGAATACCTATGCATACCTATGAATACCTAAAGCATACTGCATACACAGTTTCAGCCAAAATTGACAGGTAGGTTGCCAAAGTCACAATTTCTGTGACCATGACAGAAGAATGACAGCAGTGGATGTGTTATATGATTTGGTACATCAAGAACTCTGCAGTTCAGTGTGTGGTGTACTGTATTACATTAGAAAAGTGTTGAGAAACATGACTCAGAGCCTACTTCATCTTGCCAAACATGTCCCATGATTGAACACTTCTCTGCAGTAAGTAAATGAGGAAAGCCTCTATTAGCTGCAATTCTATTTATTTCAATACAATGAATTACTTGAAAGAATGCTAACTTTACAAAACTGAAGCCCAGTCTGCACAAGTTAATGAAATTTTAATGTATATCTCCAATGCTTTTTCCTTCTCTAAGTACTTCTCTTGTGACAGGAAATTTTTTTTTCTATGTTATTTCCCTGTTCTGATATGTTAATTAAAGTCACACCCATCAAGAGCTGGCACAAGAACACAATCAAGTGAACCAGTAAACAGAAGATCTATCAGCTGATTTCTCAGCTAATCTCAGACCTAATGAGGGTCAAGTATTTCATAGAAAAAGACATGGAGGAACTCATCAATAAAATTTGTATATGAAAGAGATAAGAATATTAACTGAACTGTAATGAAGGAGGCCTGGATAGAGACTTGGAAGACTCTACATATTCAGTTTCAAATGTTTCTCACTTTTATGTGCTAATATGCAGATCTAAGTGAAATCCTCACTTACTTTAAATGAAAGAATAAAGTCTACATTACCTAAGTACAGGATCTCCAGACAGCACATTAGTAATGACACTTACTTTAAATGACAGAATAAAGTCTACATCACCTAAGTACAGGATCTCCAGACAGCACATTAGTAATGACCATCACTAGTCCTCACCACTGCCTTACACTTGCCTTCAGTACTCCCAAAGCAAAGTAAAATGTTTTTAGGCTAATCACAGTAGTTTAGACTACTGTAAACAGTGATATGATTCACATTTCTATAAGTAACTCAAACACTCCTTCAATGGAAGGCAGATGCACATCCAAGATTAGCTTCTGAAGGCTTAAGGGAAGGTACAGCTGACCCTGTGCACAAAATGGAGTACAATTACACATGGCATGTAATCATTTTGTTGTTAATCACTGGAATTCATGATGAGCTGAGGTGACCATCACATTGTTGCTCACTGCATGGTGTCATTTGCACTACCAATACTGGTACAACAATACCAGTCAGTAGCAATGGATATTGTACACAAAAGTTCTTTTTTGTAATCCCTGTGATATAACAGACACTCTGATAGGTGGCATACTGCTGATGTGACATCAAACATACAGTACTATCTAGATTGAATCCAATACCTATGTTAAGGCAATTAAATGTTATCTTATGCTTTATAAGATGACCTAACTGTAGCACAATCTTACAGAATATGAGTTCTTTAAGTATACACTGCTTGATACTTTCCTTTAATGAATATCTACAATAAATACTGATCTGATCTTCCTCATTTGCTGTTGGATGATTGGGTTTGTTTTCTGTTTCCAGTCTTCTTTATTAGTGAATCACTATTTAGATATGAGTCATGTTTCTAAAAGAATATTTTTTGGTTTGCACTGGCAGGTGGCAGGTAGCCACCAACTGTGTCACTGCAATTGAACTCTCTGCTAACCTGGACAAATTAACAACACATTCTTCTCCACAAATATTTGAAGTTTTAAAATTGGCACACTGAAAAAGCAGAAGTGGAGTCAGCCGTGAGAGTACCATGAAAGGTGATTGATGTGTACCCAAGCACTACAAGGAAGTAATCCAGAATTGAATACAATGGGAAGCTCCACCTGGAATGCAACACTTCTTGATCAAGCCAAGGCCATCACCAAGACAGTCATATATTTTCAGCCTCAATTGTCGAACCATTTGGAACAATATGAGTAAAAGTAAAAATACTTTCTGTGAAACTACTTCAACTCCACCAACATAAATATAATTTCAATTTAAGATTTATTTTCTAAATAAAGAACTTACCATCTTGCCTCGATTTCTTGTGAACAGCTGCTAGTACATAACTATCATCTGGGGAATCTGGAAAATATTAAAATCATTAACAACTTAATTTTACTGAACAATGATCCATTCAGGGTTCTGATATACAATTATTCGACAACACTATTTGTGCTTTAAGGTCAAGGAGTCACATTCCATTTTGAAACTGACTCTTGTAAGTTTCAAGAAATTTGTAATCTACTTAGACAACATGCAACTTAACATCCAAGGGCCCAGAAATGAGATGAAAAATAGACATCTATATAACCTACATGGTTCATGAAAAGATCAATTGATAATAATGTAATCATAATAAAATAATAACGATATCATAAGAGTAAAAATAGACAAGCAGCACAGTATGTCCATTCTCAACAGCTTGATGACATCATCATCTTGATGTCACTTTTATATTTATAATGACAAACAAAGAGCTTTTATCATCTTGATGTCACTTTTATATTTATTATGACAAACAGAGCTTTTGCTTTTGAAATTTTTTAGGTCACTCTATATGAACATACTTATTAATATTAATAATAATAATAATAATAATTGATAATGATCAATATGCTGAAAACAATCTAATATTGTTCTAAACTAGAATTAACAAAAAGGATGAATTATGTGTCAAAATGTTTTGGGAAAAAAAAAAAAAATCAACATGAAGTGATAAATCTATTTTATCAATCGAGTTCATCTGTTTTAATAATCACAGAAACTATTGTATTTCAATAAGAAATAAGTCACAGTTAAGAATCTGCCATAACATGAATGATGAACAAAACTCAATTAACAGTGTAACAACACTCCTGTGTAGCTGATTGTACTCCTCCTCTTTCCTCTGCATGTGGCCACACCACCTCAAACTTACTCATATGTATAGCTTCATTCATAAACTGATGTGTGGTTTTAATTTCTAACTGAATAAGAGACTGAGGACTTGATGAAAATAACCTGAATGGATCTGGTGTTGTTGGCATACACTCACTCAGAGCAAGTTTATGCTTCATGAAAAATCTAAATTATAGTTATGTAGTGGGTTATTATGTGTAGGTAGGGTGATACATGAAGTTGTCTGTGTGGCAGGATGCTTGTGCCATGTGGGTGAGTGCATGCCACGAGGGGAATGTGCAATGGTGTGTTACAACTGTCTGTCTTTTTTGTGTCCAGCAACATGCAGCTAGTGCAGCATGAGAATGAATCAGATTTCCTGTCCACACAGTCCCCAACCAGGTAAGAGAGGAAGATGGCAGGTGTCTGAGAGCTTAGTCAGGAATCAGCAGCAGAAAGGGGCAGACATGGTCAGTTGAGGAGCAGCAGCAGAAGAGGACAAATCTGGGTCTGAGAAGTCGGCTGGTAGACACGGATGTGGTGAAGCAGCAGGGAGCAAAGGAAGCAGTAGTGGGATGAGTCTAGAGCCTATGTGTCTGAGAAGCAATGGTGAATGGCACACTGGTGAGCAGATATGAGTGAGGTAGATGTACATGTGGCATAAGTGGTGCCTGAGACAGGGCAGCCTGTGAGATGTCTGCTGGCTGCCAGGATGCCAGCCCGAGAAGAACCATGGAGGAAGACATCAATGAAGCTAGCTTTAAGACCTCCTTGCTGCTGGAGAGAGAGAGAGAGAGAGAGAGAGAGAGAGAGAGAGAGAGAGAGAGAGAGAGAGAGAGAGAGAGAGAGAGAGAGAGAGAGAGAGAGAGAGAGAGAGAGAGGGAGGGAGGGGCTGGAGAAGCCTCTGTGAGGTGTCTGCTGTAGTACCAGTGTGCCAACCTGAGGAAGAGCTGTGAGAGGAAGCTATCCTGCTGACTGTGAGGCTTCCCTGCTGCTGAGTAGTGCAGCTTGTCAAGAGTCGGTAATAAGACAGAGCTGAGAGACAGGGTATGAGAGGTGCACAGCAAGTCTTTGTCTCCTGTGTCCTGAGAGGCATGTCCAACAATTAGCTGAGCTTTGTATTGCATCCTGTACTTAAAAAATAAATGTGTCTCATGTATCCAAGCATGTACTAGTGCCAGTCTTGCAAGTTTCACTGCCAACACGTAGAGCCCACAAGAGTAAGCAAATACTGTTGTACAGCCCCCAAACTCCTGTCTCCTGTCCCCTGGGGATGCACAGATGGTAAGGCCAAGGAGAGGATAAGCAACAGTTAGTCAGGATTTTTTTTTTTTTTTGGTATATCACATTATTTTCATGATCACCTTTATTTTTTTTGTTGTGTATAAATTTATAACCACAATGGAAATTACTTTATATATTTGGAATGACAAACTATTACCAAATTATTTATTTAAAAATACATGATTAATTGGCAGTTCTTTTCTATAGCACCTTAAAAATCCATTCCTAAGGTACCAAGTTTTAGAACTCTGATATACAAAAAAGCAGTGTCTGGGGCAAGAGAGGAACTTGACCATAGGGAGAAAGATTTTACTGGTTAATGAGTATATGAAAAATGGATTCAGTAGAAGTGACCCCAAACCGTTAATGTTCCAAAGCCAGAGCTGCCATGTAGTTCAACACAATATATCCATGGCACTTATGATCATGCTCAAGTTGTAGATCATATGATTCTGAGCATTTCTAATACACCATATGGAGCAAGTGATGAACAACTCGCAAACAAATTTTAAAAATTTATCTCAATTTCCTCACCCTCCCAACCCTGTGCTGGCTTAATTGGTAGTGTGTATTAGTATGTTGGTTTCCAGTATGAAATGGCACATGCTAACCTGTATCTCTTTTGTTCAGACAATGTGAGCTGTCTTTAATGGCATATTAGAACATCATTTACTTCCAGCCAATATGTCAATTATTTTTGGCCAAACACCATGCATATATGTGGCTGCTGCAGCAGTCAGCCAGTTATCTGCAAGGGTATTCAGTATCACAATGGCAGCCAAGTGCAGTGGACACAAATTCAAATACCAGAATTTTATCATGCAGTTCCATAAGCAAGACAGGTGTACATCACCCAAAATTTTGCTGAAATCAATTGAGTGCTGAACAATCGGTGGTGCCAGTACCCTTTGAGGATGAGGAAGAGGAGGTCAACCAACCACACCCTGGATCTTCCACTTCCTATTAAGGTATACAGTCGTACCTCGGTACTCGACCGCCTCTATACTCGACCAAATCGGTGCTCGACCAAAAAATTCGAGTAGAAAATGCATCGGACCTCGAACAGATTTTTGGTACTCGACTAGCCGAGTCGACCTGAACGCGCTCCTCGGCCCTTCTCGGCCCTTCTCGGCCAGCGGGTAAGCGTCAGTTCGACTCAGACCGCCAGCGGAGTAAGACGTACGCAGTTTGTTCGAGTATTTCTTCCCAGATTTAAACTTTTTCGTGTTGCTCTAGCCCTTAATAATGGGTCCAAAGAAAGACAGTGATAAGGGGAAGGCAAAGAGGAAAACAGTGAGGACCACTATTGAACTGAAGAAGGAAATTATAGCAAAATATGAAAGTGGTGTACGAGTGTCTCGACCTGCTTTATTTATCTTTATCATGTACTGCTTGTGCACATTTACGTTCTATTGTTGTTTAGATACACGTTCTTATAATATTTTAGGTATTTTTCTTTAATGGTAAGAACGGATTAAAATACTTTCCATTATTTCTTATGGGAAAATTGGTTTCGGTGTTCGAACAAATCGGTGCTCGACCACCACCTCAGAACGGATTATGGTCGAGTACCGAGGTACGTTTGTACTTTTATGTTAGGTTAGTGTCTTTATGGGGGTGTCCAAGAGGGTAAAGTCCATCAGTTATGTTAGATAAGATTATGTTAGTGTCCTTAAGGAGGTGTCCTGAGGATGGGGGGCAAAGCTCCCCCCTGTTAGGTTAGGTTAAGGTTAGATTAGTATCCTTAAAGGGAGTCTATGGGGGTAAAGCTCCCCCCCCATTTAAGTTAGGTTAGCTTTGTGTCCTTAAGGAGAGTCCATGTGTGTGTGTGTGTGGGGGGGTGGGGGCAAAGCACCAAGGTTTGGTTAGGTAACATTATATTAGGCTAGACATTTCCCTAGTTTTCGAAATATGGCGTATAATCCTTAGACTTTCTCGTTTGTGTCCAAATCTGGCATAAATTCCCCATCCTAAAACTCTGCTTTCTCACTCATGCTTGTTGGTGATTGAGGAGAAAAGGGTGACATGAATTGTGTTAAACTGCAATTTTACCAGTAAATCAATTAATACTTCTGGTAAACTCTGGATGGAACTCTCTGCCTGGTTCTGTATTTTCTGCTTCCTATGACTTGAACTCTATCAAGAGGGAGGTTTCAAGGCATTTATCCTCCCATTTTGGATGATCCTTTTGACCTCTCTTTTGGGACTGGCACCTCAGAGGGTCTTTTTTTCGCTCCTCTTGTTATCCTTGGCCAGTGCCCCTCTTACATATATATATATATATATATATATATATATATATATATATATATATATATATATATATATATATATATATATATATAATAAAAAAACTTGGTCATGTGCGGCTTTCCCTACCCCTCAACCCACCATTGTGACGCGATTACAAGGAACACTGCACAGCCATTTGAGCCCCCCGTACAGTACATTAATTTAACAAATTATCTGATGCAGGTAAGACTGTTAACTGAGAAGAGGCACCCTTATGAGTTACATCGCTCCAAAGCCTCTTTAGCATCACTAAGGTTGCTAATTGAAAACCCGACGTATCAATAAAGTGCACTAAAAAGCCAAATAGTGCAACAAGTAAAGTGGGAGATGAGAGAAAAGGAAAAGAGCGAGAGAAGAAAGTAGGAAGAGATCTGAGAAGCGATAGAACAAAAACGACAAAACGACTCACAACAATAAGAGTTTACAAGTCATCATTACTTACGCCTCTAGATGTCCGTCTTCCTCCGCCTCCTGTTCTTCCAACCACTCTTACTTCCACCTCACACCTCAATGCTTCCACAATGTAGTGTTTTTGTTCAATCAAGCCTTAGCCAGCCACTACGCCAGTATGAGGACGCCCTGCCCACTCAGTAACAACTCCCAACACCGAGTTACCACTAGTGCCTTGCGAAGTTGCCACTATCCCTCCTCAGCACACGTCACCACGTCACTCGTGACTCCTCACGCAATCGGACGGGTTAAATGAAATATTGAGTTATCCTATGATCTGTCTTTTTTGCCACAATTTTCTACCATTTTACTTTTCTTATCAATATTTCGATCACCAAAAAGAAAGTTCCGAGTTATTTATTTGCATGTGTTGGGTATGGGTTGGTAGATTTCTACCCTAATCTGAACAAAGTTGTCGGGATAATGTATTTCCTCTGTAATAATTAATTATTTTCCAATGCTATAATTCAATCGAGTATTGGTGTTCTGGAACAACTGGTGGGCTCTCTTAGCTTGACGGTTTTTTTCAGTTTATTGCCAGTATATTGGCTAAGGTGAAGCCAAGACCGGGGATGCGAGCAGCACGTGGCCAGACGTAAACAAACAGGCGGCGCGTGGTGATGGTAGTGGCATGGTGCTGTGTAGCGTTATTTAGCTCGCCTGTACCTCTGCCAAGGCAATCATACACTTCCCCAAGAAAACTATCACAACACTGCACGCTAAGGGTCATAGTTTACTAAGCCCTTAAATCGTGAAGAAAAGGGAAACAGGAAGGTTGGTGAAGGTTTCATCGTGTCAAGTTTGATGTTACCTTTTTGGCTACCCCTTCATAATTTAACAGTGTATCTCTAGAAACACTTAAGGACAGTTATATCCGCTGGCGTGCCAATCCTGTCTTGCCGATATTCCCAATTGTCAAGATGGATAATAAAATAGGGTAGAGTGGGCTCAATCAAGTTCCCTAGTGGCCAGCTGACTGGTGATTATATGGTAATTTCGAGGCATTTGCAGATACTTTTGTAACTGTCTACACTGCTGATAGTTTTTACTCACAGTAAGCTCATCAGTTCTTTGAAGGGTCATTGTGTAGTATAGATGTGTGACAAGATAACATTGCCATAAAGCTTGCTACTCTAGATGCAAGCTCTAGTATGGATCCTGATGGATTCCACCCTCAACTTTTGAAGTGTTGTCCTGCCCTAACCATACCTCTATTTTCTCATTCTCTTATGTCTGGTACTTTGCCATCTGATTGGAAGAAGTCCAGCATAATACCACAATTGCAGATGGTATCATTCTCTTAGGCATTGTTTCATAATCTTTTGTAAGAAGATTGTAAGGAATGTATGTTAGTGAAACTGAGAAATATGTTCAGCTTCCTTTCATTATTTTATACATTAACAAAGGTGCACGTTAATTCCATTCTCATTGCAGGAGAGCCATGACCCAGCTGAAGCAGAAGGGTGACCTGTTTTCGGTGAGTGAATCAAGTACTTTATCAAGCTGTATCAGGATATCTTTTCAGATATTTGCAATATGTCTTATCTCTCCTTATTTTCCTTTTCTAATGATGGATACATTATTGTTGGTTTTTAGTGTTTAAATTTTCACATATGTTTCTCTTTATCTCATATTTCTTATGTGCTATATATTAAATTCTATGGCCTTGCTTTTACCATGTTGCTGCCAGTAATTTGCCTGAGTTTTATTTCTTTGAATACCCAAATGTACCTTCCACCTTCCAATCTTGTGTCTTCTCTTTTAGAACATTCAGCTCTTTAATGAACTAAGCATGTCATCAGTCATGTGGATTTCAGGTCAAGGTAAAGAAAGACCAAAAAGGCAGTAAAAAGAAGAAGAAGCAAGATGGAAGTAAAACAGATTTGAAGAAAACACAAAAGGCTGACCATCTATCTAGCATTGATGCTCAGCCATTGACTTATAAGGTAATGAATGGTGAAGTGCTTGCAGCCTTCATATGAGCCAGTCATGGTCAGCTAATGTAGTAGGTGTGCCTGTGGATCTTTTTAACTTAACATTGATATCTATTGATGGATTTATGAAAAAAATAATCTGATATTTAGTGCTAGATTCATAAAAAAAATAAGCAGGGTCTAAAGAGGGAAGGATATATATATCAGGTGATTAATCAAAGGATGATAGCTGAGAATATTTCAGCAAAAGTGAAAAAGTGTCTAGTATTAACCTAAAACAGAAATTGCTATGAGAATTAATTGCAGGATCTTGTTAGATTTACTGATGGATATGTTCAGAAAACATCAAAGTGTGAAATAATGATGTACAGCACATAGTTCATCAGGATTTTAATGCTTGAATGCTTCAACTAAAAACAGAAGTTTCAGCACTGATCCTTGGAATATAGTATTTATATTGTGTGCAACCTCCTCACTGCTTAAACCATCTATTTTTACACCATTTTCTGCAGCATATCATGAAGTAATCAATATGCTGTTGGATGTTCACCTCTCAATTTTATATCTTCAACCATACCTGTTTGACAGCTTATTGCATGTTTCATTTATTGCCAACCTTCTGGTTTGACAAACATGTAGAGCTCATAGTATTGCCAGACTCAAGTATTGTTTTCTTTTATACCTTCATAAAGGTTCTTAAAAATAAGCTTTGGTTAGTTTGTTTTTGGCAAGATGTACATATATTCAGATATCATAAAGGAATTATTTTTATGGCTTGGTCTTTTTGTTTTATTGTGATAACTGTGGCTTTGGACATGTGAATGCTGCTATGTTTATCATGTATTACTTCCTCAGACACTAACAGTGGGTCAAGTTCTTCTGGGTTGCATCTCTGAGGTGCTGGAATATGAGCTGGTAGTGAGCCTTCCAGACAAGCTGATGGGGACTGTCAGCCTGGCACACATATCAAGGTCATACACAACACTTATTTCCAAGGTAGGAGTCATGACATCACATTTAAAGGTGTCTCTGGCATCATTGTGGGAGTCTGTGATGAATTCTTGATTTATATTTTGATCAGACATTTATGTATAATTTTTATGGTTAAATAGTAATTTTGGAGCCAGAAATTCATGCTATAAATATTGTTCATGCTGCATTATATGGAGCTGACATAGAGTATTGAAGAGAGGGGAGAAGATATTGAATGTAATGGAGATAAGTTTTCTAAGGAACATGTGTGGGTAGAGTGAGAAATGAAGAGGTGTGAAGGAGTAGTATCAGATCAGACGAGACAGAAAGTGTTGCAGTAACATGAAAGGTGAGATGGGAGAGAGAGCTATGCATGGGAGGAGAGTGATTAGATTTTGGGGCTTATGATGAAAAAAAAGAGCAGTAAACTTGGGATGAAGAGAGAGAGAGAGAGAGAGAGAGACTGGTGGAATAATTGTGCCAGCAGTCACTTGGGTGTAGAATGACAGGCAGAATTCAGGGGCTCAGGCAGTTGCATTGAGTTCCTTGAGAAGTGGCTCTGTAGCCATCTCTTTGGGGTAGTTCTTCAGATCACATACAGATAGAATAGTAAAATTGCTGATAATTCTAGAATTAATTATGTTGATGTGCTGAAACAATCTACTACTGTATGCATAAGAATTGACTGATGCTAAAACAGTCACCAGTATAATTTAATTTAACATTTTTTATTTTTTCTTATGGTCATTAAATGTAAAGATGATGGTGATGATTTCAGCTGTTAGTAAAGGGCGAACTGGAGAGCATCACTCTTCTTATCTATAATCAAACTTTTCACTCAGTTGTTATGAGATCAAATTTATTTTTACCATTCTAATACAAAGGCTTTGTCAACCACATCTCTTTACTGTTGCATTTATTTCCACTTATGAATTTCAGTCTCACAGTCTTACTGCACAATCACCTCATTACTGTCTCTTTCTGCATGGTCTCTTGACTCTTTCATATTTATTACTTCTTTTCCTTTCCTTTTTTTTTTTTTATAACATTTTGTGTTTTTGTTTTTAATTGATGCTACCACAAGTGTATAGAAAATGCATGGTTGTAAAGAATATATAACTGAATTAGTTAGTTTTTGATGATTCTTTTTACAGTTGAAGGATGATGATGAGGATGATGAGGAGGTGCATGCCCTGCAAGACCTGTACCAACCTGGCCAGTATGTGGTGACAAGTGTTGTTTCCATCGAGAAGATTAATAGCTTGACAAAAGGTGAGAGTGGAGCTAGGTTGTATTGGTTTGTGGCAAGTATTGAAATAATGCATCCTTATGTATTTCATTCCCTATGAAAAATAAGTAACAGCAACAATTTCTCACAAAACGTTATTGCTGCTTTTGTAATAAAGACAAGGTTTTGGTACCTCAAATGTAGGAGAGAGAATGCTGGAATTGGCCAAGTGTATAAATACAGTGGTGTGTAATACATTGTTTAACTCAAGACACAGAAGTATTTTAATATTCTTATTTGGGTTAAGATGTGATTATTTCATTGAGTTCATGGTGCAGTAGCTAGTATGTCCAGGCATGAATCCACAGGCTCCAGTTCAAATTCAGGCTGGGGCAGTCTGTGCATAGCTTACCCAGCTGCTCTTCCTTCTTTTGGGTTGGTCAATAAATAGATACTTGGGGACCCTAGGGAAGGTAAACTGGAAATTCATGACCACAGTGGTCTTGTGTTCTGGATATAAGGATACCAGCCACCACAGATTCAGAGGCCAATGAGACAGAGATGAGCAGTGATGCCATGATCTGCTATACTGTATGCCCCTAACTTTACCTTTCATGTTCTTATATTCATAATTTAGGTTACCATAGGCTCCTTTTAAATGGAACATGTCAGATGTTTTTTTTTATATCAAGCATGTTACAATGTAACCACCAGTGACTCATCTTGTTGATTTTTCAGTTAGCCTGACATTGATGCCAAATGAAGTGAACTTTGGTATCTCAGCTTCAAGCTTGGCAACAGGATTAGTGTTACCATGTGCAGTAGCCAGTGTGGAGGACAAGGGCTATGCAATGGACACTGGCATTACTGGTATCAATGGAGCATTCTTGAAGAAAGAAGACACAGATAAGTCCTGTAGGTGTTTACACAGCTGGCTGTGGCAGATAAAAAATCAACACAAACACTAATCTATAAATGTATTTTTCATTTATTGAAGTAGAGTGGAGTATTTTAAGAAAATGTATTGGAGAGTGCAAAGAAGGTGTGTGGCATAAGACAAGTGGGTGGTTGAGTGGGATAGTAAAGTATATTGTGGTGTGAAGAGGTTAAGGTGTTTGTAGAGGAAAAAAGGAAAATGTTTGAGTTATAGTTACAAAAAAAAAAGGATGGAATGTCACTTGAGAGGTACAAGGAAAGTAGAAGACAAGCAAAGAGAGCTGTGCATGATGCCAGAGGGAGAGTTGGTGAAAGATGGTAAAGGAAGTTAACAAAGATTTTTCAATAGACCAAGAAAATGTTCAGGAGAGAGGTGAAGGGAATTAGGAAAGGACCTTCTGGTTGTGAGGAACAGTTGAAAGCAGAGGATGGTTGGATGTTGGTTAGGCAGGATAAGGTAGGGAGAGTATTTTGAAAAACTGTAGAATGTGAAGGAGGAAAGAGACCCTGAGATTGAGGTATTTAGGAGAGATACTAGAGTTAATGTACTAGGGTAAATATGAAAAATTTTTGGTAATTAAGTCAGCCTTTGTACCTAAATTGAATATGGTAAATATGTGTTGTGGTTGTGTTACCAGTATCATTGTCTTCCTTGCAAATATTTATTTATTTATATTTTTTCTTTTCTTCATATCCCTTTTGCAGGGGTCTTAGCCTGGTATATATATATATATATATATATATATATATATATATATATATATATATATATATATATATATATATATATATATATATATATATATATATATATATATATATATATATATATATATATATATATATATATATATATATATATATATATATATGTAAATAAGTAGCTTTGTTTCAAGACATGCAAAAAAATTATAATCATAATATTACAGCTATAAATCTCTGAAATTGTAATATATTTTGAATAAATGTTATCACTAACTTTTGGATCGTTGTTTACAGGTACTCTTGGAGTGGGAAGTGTGCTGCGATGCATTATAACCAACATCTTTGGAGATGACAAAGAAGACAGCTTTTACTTAACCCTGAGTGCCAAGTCCAAGGCAGTGAGCTCTGCATTCCTCAACCTAAGTGACACATTCAATGTGGCTCTGCTTCTTCCTGGGACTGCTGTTAAAACCACCATTTTAAAAGTATGAGCCTCATCCTGTGTTTCCTTTATAGCTGTTCATTTTCAGTCCATATATCCTCCTGTACCATGCTAACATATATTATCTTAGCAAGGTGTTTCATGTATCAATGAGTAAAAAATAATGAAGGATCTTAAAAATAATGTGCATGAATGTGCAACAATGTTGGATTTTTGCAATCTGTAGTGAAAGCAGATCTTCGTCTTCAAATTATCAATTATCACTTCAACGTTGTCAATCCTTACTTTTGTATCTTTAACCTTTTTTATCCATAATCAGATTGAGCAACCTTAGTGTCATGACACAACCTTGTCCTCTTCTCCATGTATTGATTAAGCTTTCACCTATTAATTTCACTTTTATATCTGCATCTATATCTATATAGAATGCTTGTACTGTTTTTTTGCAGTTCACTCCATTACATCTCACATTGCTTTCCATTGTAATTTATCTATTAATTATTTCAGATTCAGAATGATGCTATCATCCTCATGCTAGCAGATGTTGATGGCATTGTGAGCCCTCTGCATCTAGTCAAGCCTTTTGACCAGCTCAAGCAGTACAATCTTGGGGACACTGTACTAGCAAGGGTGCTGTATGTCACTCCCCTCAGCAAGGTGGTTCACTTCACACTACAAAAAAGTGTTTGCAGCAAGAGGTGAGAGTAGTTATAGAAACTGTCAGAATATTCAAATATTTAGACATGATAAGTGACTTCTGAAAATTACTTGACAGACATTTTTTCCCATCCTTGTCTAGTATTTTCATAGTTGAGAACAAACTTTTTTTTGGGGGGGAGGGGGGAAGCAAAAGGGTATTGACTCATATATTCAGTCCATATAGAACAGTGTTTCTTAACTTTTTTTTTTTTTTTTTTTTTTTTTGGCTGCGACCCAAAATCCTGTCCAGATTGACCATGGTGACCCATATACCTTTATAAACACTTTTTTATTAAAATTCAGATTAGATTTAAAAGGCTATTTTTTCACCTCAATTAAATTGTCTATGTCTCTATGATTTGCTTAGCCTTAGATGTTAATGACTTAGGTATTCTATACACAGGATTAATACTTTGATAACATTTTGAATAGATATATTAGGGAGAAAACTGTGCAGTTATCCTTGGTGATCCATTGAAATGGCTTGGCAACCGAACTATGGGTCTTGACCCAGGGGTTAAGAACCACTGATAGAATAAGCTGTTATAGAACATGAATTTGTGAGCTCAAAACTTGATATAAATTATGTTTAGTACAAATTTATAAGTATTCAGGAATACAGTCCCAATTTTCTCATAGGTTATACAAAATATGGATATAAAAGCACCATTGAAGGAATTCAAGTACTTGTATTGAGAAGATTTTTCAGTAGTATGATTCCAGACTCTGACCCAACTTTGGAGTTCATATAATATGAAAATTGTTTGAACTGTCATGAACAGTGTTTCCAGTATTTCATTTGAGATATTTTAGGTCTAAGAATCTTCTCAGCCAGCTCAGTGTAGAAAATTATAATAATGAGGATTTTTTTAATGCTTTTGTTCGAAAACACAATGTTGCTTTATGGCAAGCAGTGCACTGAGTGATGCAATAAACAATGTAAAAGTGTAAGATTCCTTAATAGTATTAGTTACAGAGCTTGTTACATGTGTATATTATTAAGCAAGTTGTATATGATAAACTTGTGTTTCAGATCTGCCATAGATCCTTTAGAGGAACTTAAAACTGGAGACATCATTAGAGAAATAGAAATCTACAAGACATCATCCAGTGGGATATATGTGAAGCTGAGTTCAAATATTCGAGGATTTTGCTCTGGCAATCATTTGAGTGACAACAGTAAGATCCTGAAACACATAAGCCGAGACTATCCCGTAGGCAAGAAGGTCACTTGTCGTCTCATGAAGTATAATCACATGGACCAACTCTTTATTGTTTCTTTGCAGAAATCTGTCCTTGAACAACAAGTAAGTATCAAAAATTTATGTGTACAGTTGATACTCTTATTTCATAACATTGTGTTAGTCATGCATTTCCTTTGTGAGTTTCATTCTAATCATTTTTTATTTCATGGTGAGATCCATTTGATGCTGATAGTAATCATGTTTGGCAACATAGAATTATACTTGTCATCCTCAGATTATTTAAACAATCAGAAAGTTTAAGGGTTAGTATTTTCAAGTCTCAAGTCAAAGATCCAGTGCCCATATTCTACAAACCATCATAACTAAGTCCGTCAGTCATAGCGAAACAAAATGGCGTATTTCAGACATAACTCCATCAGAAACTCTGATGGTTGACCATAAACCCCTATGACATGGGATGCTATGACAGGATTCACCATGTCTTAGTGCTGCCTATGACCGTCAGAAATGTGTCAACATCATGACAACATGGCCGTATGTGCCATAACACAATCCCCAGCAATTTTTATTATAAATATAACAATAAATATTAGTAACTATGAGTAAATAATATCCTTCTTTAAGGCAATAAAGTATTATTTATAAATAATTGCCAGGAGCAATACAGTCAGTTTTCCTGAACATAAACAAATCTGGCTTTGTGCTGCCTGCGTGAGTCAGGCTGTTGGCCATAATCTCCTATATATGTTCCTTTGATTAGATACTCTGTCTAACTTTCCCAAAAGTCATAATATGAGATCAAAACAATTTAAATACAAGAAAATAAAGCCAAGAACCTATTTCATTCCATAAATTTAAACTTGACAAATTGTAAGTGTGCATTCTACCAGCAGGCAGTGACTTCGATATGACCAACGACTTCTGGTTGCCATAAGACTGATGTTTTTTTTTTTTTTTTTTTTTTTTTTTTTTTTTTTTTTTTTTTTTTTTTGTAGGAGGGACACTGGCCAATGACAACAAAAATCAAATAAAAAAAAAGCTCACTGAGATGCCAGTCCCATAAAAGGGTCCAAAGTGGTGGTTAAAAATTGAAGGATAAGTATCTTGAAACCTCCCTCTAGAAGGAATTCAAGTCATAGGAAGGTGGAAATACAGAAGCAGGCAGGGAGTTCCAGAGTTTACCAGAGAAAGGGATGAATGATTGAGAATACTGGTTAACTCTTGCATTAGAGAGGTGGACAGAATAGGGGTGAGAGAAAGAAGAAAGTCTTGTGCAGCAAGGCCCCAGGAGGAGGGGAGGCATGCAGTTAGCAAGATCAGAAGAGCAATTAGCATAAAAATAGCGGTAGAAAACAGCTAGAGATGCAACATTGTGGTGATCAGAGAGAGACTGAAGACAGTCAGTTAGAGGAGAGGAGTTGATGAGACGAAAAGCTTTTGATTCCACCCTGTCTAGAAGAGCAGTATGAGTGGAACCCCCCCCCCCAGACATGTGAAGCATACTCCATACATGGACAGATAAGGCCCTTGTACAGAGTTAGCAGCTGGAGGGGTGAGAAAAACTGGTGGAGACGTCTCAGAATGCCTAACTTCATAGAAGCTGTTTAGCTAGAGATGAGATGTGAAGTTTCCAGTTCAGATTATAAGTAAAGGATAGGCCAAGAATGTTCAGTGTAGAAGAGGGGGACAGTTGAGTGTCATTGAAGAAGAGAGGATAGTTGTCTGGAAGGTTGTGTCGAGTTGATAGATGGAGGAATTGAGTTTTTGAGGCATTGAAAAATACCAAGTTTGCTCTGCCCCAATCAGAAATTTTAGAAAGATCAGAAGTCAGGTGTTTTGTGGCTTCCGTGCATGAAATGTTTACAGTAAAATCCCTCTCATCCGGCATTCGAGTATCCGGCAGCTTCAAGTATCCGGCACATTTTTCCCCGAGCCTTAAAATCAAGAAAAAATCAATGTGTACTCATAAAATCGATTAAAATTCCTGCGCGAGGCATACTTTGCCCTCTCGCCACCAGAGCGCACTGCTTCGCGCCACCCGCGGCCCACTGCACTGTGTTTACTCAGTGACTCAGTCCCGCATGTGCACTGTTTATCGCCTGATGCCTTCGCGCCACCCGCGGCCCACTGCACTGTGTTTACTCAGTGACTCAGTCCCGCATATGCACTGTTTATCGCCTGATGCCTTCATCATGCCTAAAGTTGTAGAAAAGAGGAAGCGTGTTGTGCTTACACTTAAGCAGCTGATTAGATCAGCTGCTGATTAAGATCAGCTGATCTTTGTTATGGCAAGATGCGTGAGTGTAGGGTGGTGATTGTGGACATAATTTCACTTCTGTTCAAGTATCCGGCAATATTCAAGTATCCAGTATGTTGGTGGTCCCGTTGATGCCGGATAAGAGGGATTTTACAGTACTTCCTGAAGGGTTGGACGTCTATGAAAAGACGTGGAAAAGTGCAGGGTGGTATCATCAGCTTAGGAGTGGATAGGGCAAGAAGTTTGGTTTAGGTAATTGATGAATAAAAAAAGAGAGTGGGTAACAGGACAGAACCCTGAGGAACACCACTGTTAATAGATTTAGAAGAAGAACAGTGACTGTCTACCACAGAATACCACAGTCAGAGAGGAAACGAGATGAAGTTACAGAGAGGAAGATAGAAGGCAACAGCAAAAGTTTCACCAAAATCTCTAAAAGAGGATGACTTAAGACTTAGTAAGGAAAGCCAGAAGATCATCAGTAGAGCGGCCTTGACAGAACCCATACTGGTGATCAAATAGAAGGTTGCGAAGTGATGGATGTTTAAGAATCTTCCTGTTGAGGATAGACTCAAAAACTTTAGATAGGCAGGAAATTAAAGCAATAGGACAGTAGTTTGAGGGATTAAAATGGTCACCCTTTTTAGGAACAGACTGAATGTAGGCACACTTCCAGCGAGAAGGAAAGGTAGATGTTGATAGACAGAGCTGAAAGAGTTTGACTAGGCAAGGTGCAAGCATGGAGGCACAGTTTTGGAGAACAATAGGAGGGACCCTATCAGGTCCATAAGCCTTCCAAGGGTTAGGCCCACGAGGGCATGGAAAACAGAGGGTGGAGGGTGGAGGAGAGGGAGGAACAAGACCAGAATCATCCAAGGTAGAGTTTTTAGCAAAGGTTTGAGTGAAGAGTTCAGCTCAAAGTTCAGTTCAGTTAGATGTGATAGCAGTGGTGCCATCTGGTTGAAATAAAGGCAGGAAAGAAGAAGAAGCAAAGTTATTGGAGATGTTTTTGGCTAGTTGGAGAACAGACTTGACAAGGTTCTGGGCAGAAATATAAAGTTAATGAGATTCTGGTGATGGAAGGCTTAAGTACCTTTAGTGGGCCACCTCTCTATCATGTATAGCACAAGAACAAGCTGTGTTAAACCAAGGTTTGGAAGGTTTAGGTTGTGAAAAAGAGTGAAGAATGTACGCCTCCATGCTAGACACTATTACTTCTATTATGCGCTCAGCACACAAAGATGGGTCTCTGACATGGAAACAGTAGTCATTCCAAGGAAAATCAGCAAAATACCTCCTCAAGTTCCCCCAAATAGCAGAGGCAAAACACCAGAGGCACCTTTGCTTAGGGGGATCCTGAGGAGGGATTGGAGCGATAGGACAAGATACAGATATGAGATTGTGATCGGAGGAGCCCAACAGAGAAGGGAGGGTAACAGCATAAGCAGAAGGATAAGAGGTCAGGAAAAGGTCAAGAATGTTGGGCATATCTCCAAGATAGTCAGGAATACGAGTAGGGTGTTGCATCAATTGCTCTAGATCGTGGAGGATAGCAACTATGAAGAATATGGGCCCAGGATTTGAATCCTCAACTAGGTGGAAATAATCCGAGCTTATTTTTGCATATGGCCACCATTCAGGTGTGGACAGCTGCTAGTCTGGTGCTGTCTGGTGTGTGCATGTGGATTCTTGCTGTTAAACTAGAAAGATTATCATGAAGGATGGTAACAAGTAGAATAAGAGAATTCAACATTTGAATATGACTGAGAAATTGATGAGAGGAAAATGTGTAGATTGAAGCATACATGGAGATTTCTGTCTTGGCCTTCCATTCTGGAGAGTTCTTAGGAACATATATAGATTGAATAGCAAATTTGCAGTATTATCAATTTGGTGCAGATAAACATTACATTGAAACCCATAACCTTTACCTGCCTTTGTTTAGGTTTGTAGATTTAAAGTGATCACATCCTCAGTATAAACTTGATCACACTAATTCTGTGTATGTAGCTGCAGTCCACAACAATTTCTACCAGTTTGTTATAATAGTTTTGTTGGATGTCATAGATGTGCTACAGTAAGGACCCTTCTTTATTAGATACTTTCTTACAGTTTGTGACCTTCAGTGAGCTGAAATCTGGACAGATTGTGGAAGCCACAATGAGTGGATATGATGACACTGGAGCAAGGTTGGCTGTAAGCAAAAGGATTACTGGTCATGTACCATTTCTGCACCTTGCCAACAACCCAGTGAAGCAACCCGAGCTCAGGCATGCCAAGGGCAACCATGTCACTGCTAGGGTACTCAAGGTAGACTCTAAGAAGCGCCACCTCCTCCTTACCCTCAAACCCAGGTTGGTGAATGCGAAGGAACCTATCCTGACTGAATATACTCAAGAAGCTGAAAACATGGTCACAGTAGGCTACATCATCAAAATCATGTCTTCAGGTTTATTGATCGGTATGTTCAATGATGTGAAGGGGTTTGCTCCCAAATCCCAAGTCAATATTCAGTCAAATGAGGATCTCAATGCTGTGTTTGAGAAAGGTCAAGTTGTCCAATGTAAGATTCTCAAGGTGTACCCTGAGAAAAAAAACATAATTCTGAGTCTCCTTGTTGATGGTGCAAAGCCACCAAAGGTGCCCAAGTTGATGAATAATGTGGAGATGAGATCAAGAGTAAAGTGTGTTGTGGATAAAGTGATGCAAGATGTCATCAAAGTAAACATCCTTCCTGAAAACATTGAGGCTTCTATACCTGTGTACCATCTCTCTGATTATACAAGTAAATGTAACCTTCTGAAAGAACTAATTAAAGAAAGAGATGAAATAACAAATGCTGTGGTATTCAGTAAGACAACTAATTCCATCACACTAACTCTGAAGTTCTCTGTTAGCTTCTGGATTGATCATGGCAGTTCTGAAGCTATGCATAACACAGATTTAATACCAAAGGAGAGCTATCCAGCTGTTGTTTCTGACATTAAGAGCTATGGACTCTTTGTTGTGACTCCCTCAGGAAATGCAGGAAATAGAGGCCTTGTGCACATTAAGAATTTATCCATTGCTGGCAAGTGGAATGATACTAAAGACCTTGAAATAGGTGTTGGACGGTCTCTTTATGTCTCTTTCAAAGATAGGGATGAAAAAAGTCGTCCCATATTGACATCAGCAGTAAAAGACAACTTAATAAATGCAACACAGTCCAGTCTTCAAGTGTTATACAGCTATCTGAAAAATGAAGAAATGGTTGCAAGAGGATTTCTGTGTCAGGAAAGCCAAGAAGAAAAGTTTGCTAAGTTTAGAGTCGGAGATAAGGTGGTGGCATTAGTGACTGAGGTGACTCCCCATGAGGTTCATGTGAGGATCAAAAACAGTACTGTAAAAGGAATAATACCTGGTGGTCACCAGTATGACAAGGCTGCTCTAAAGGTTGGCCAGAAAGTAAAGGCTTGTGTTCTCCATGTTAATCAAGAAGAAAGGTCTCTTGAGCTCACTTTAAAACCGAATCTTATGTTTAATATACATGTGAATAAAAATGAAAAGCTCAAAATTGGAATGAAAGTTAAATGTGAAGTAGTTTTGGCAAAGAATTTCTTCACTATGGTGATTATGAAAAGTGAATGTAAGGGGACAGTGGCCTATCTACCCACAGTGATGCATATGAACATTTTGAGTGCCAGCTCATTGAGCACTGTGGGCAAGAAGTGCTGGATGGTGGTGAAGCATGTAGAGGGACCATTGGTGCTGGGGATCTTGAAGCACCATGACAAAGGGGAGGACTTTAACCTGACCTCCAAGTTACCACAGATTGTTTTCACTCCTTGTGATGAAAGAGAGGCTGATAATAAGAATGAGGAAGAGGAAATAGACATTGGGGATAGCAAGAAAATTGAACCAGACATAGAGGATTCTAAGACAGTATCAGAAATGCATGTTGACAGCAGCATCCCACTGACCAAAGAAGAAACAAAGGTCACTAAGAAGAGACAGTTGGAGACCAAGGAAACAAAGAAACCTAAGAAATTAAAAACCAGAGAAGTGGTAATCCCAGAAGATGAAAAGGATGATTCAAATGAAGAAGACTCAAGTAGAAACTCAGTCAGTGAGGTAAGTGGCAGTATACACTATATATTGACTTGTATTCTTCATCTTCAAAATTTTGATTCCACTGAGCTATAATGTGTCCATTGCTACAAGGCTGTCAGCATCATGGCATTTCCAGTGCATGCTTAATAAGCATGCTGATCTTATTTGTGCTTGGAAATTACCTAAATGGGTTTTTGAGGGGCTAAGAGAGTGGTGTAAATGTGAAAGTTGTGTGGCTTGTTTTGGCTACCCACTTCTTGGGGAGACAGACTTCGTATATGAATGTATGTATGCAATAATATTCACATTGTAAGAGAGGTTGTCAGGCATATGGGATATAATATTTTTTTTGTTTTTGTCAAATACTTGTCCCTTCATGTTAATGAGCTGTATATTCTGTATTTTATTAGGTTCATTATTTTACTACTGTACTGCAGAAAAAGAAAAGTTGGAATTGTAGCCTTAAAATTTCCTGGAGTTGGAGTCACATTTTTAAAATCCAACTCCACACCCTTGGTGCCAGTGAGCAGACAAAAGGAAACAGGATAGGCATCCTGAGGAAGGATTTAGGAATCAAAGAGCTGCCAGAAAGTTGGACCTGCCCATGTAGTTTTTTTGAGCTGCTATCAGGTGACAGCCTGATCCATGTAAACACTGAATTTGCCTTTCAGTATGATGACAGTAATATGGCGAGAGATGTTTCTGAAAGTTAAAAAAAAATGTGAAAAAAAAAGTTAAAGATAACATGCATAAAAGAAAAGGTGATACCTTGAACAGAGGTTACTGAATGTAAACTATGAAGGTTTGATTGGTTCTAATGAAGCAATTTTTACAAAAGTGGAGCATCATTAATGTTATGGGAAGTTATCTTTCATAACTGTTAATTAACTATTAAATGAATGCTAGTTGCATTGTTACATTGGGAATTGTGTTAATTTTCAGGGAGAGGAAGCAAGTGATAGTGAAATGAAGGAGGACCCAAGGAGTGACAGTGCCAACCATAAACCTTGCCTCACAGTGAAGACTGGCTTTGTGTGGGATGTCCCTGACACCTTAGAAAATCATGAGTTAGAATCTTCTGAAAGCGAGGATGAAGAACAGTCAAAGGTAAATACAACACAATTCTTGCCTTTTTCAACATGCTTAATTAAGACGATTATGCTTCAGTCTATAATTATGTTCTAATACATTTATTTTTCTGCATTACATGCAACAGAAAACTTGAAGATTTATAAGGCAAAAAGATGAAATCTTGGCTTTATTCCATGACTGTAATATCATTATCATTGATTAGGCATTTTCTTTTCAGCAGAAAAAGGTGAAGCAACTGAAGAAGTCAGATCGCATAGCAATGGCACAAGAGGAGGAGCAGCGCCTGCACCAGTTGGAACTGTCACGATTGGAAGAAAGTCAAACACCACAGTCGGCTCTGGAGTTTGAGGCACTTCTCCAGAACAGTCCTAACTCTTCTGCTGTCTGGATACAGTTCATCAGTTTTCACCTTGAGGTTTCTGTCATTTAAGCATTGTTACACCATTCTTGACTTTAGTAAGCAAACTTGCTGAGAAGTTTAATGGCTAATAGTCTAACCATAGTGGATTCATATTATTTCTTAGAAGTTTGGTTATAGAGGTACATATCTAAAGTATGAGCCTAAATGGTATCAGACTCAGGCTCAGTTGATATACATACACAGTAGTGTATGTATGTCAGTGCATCAATTTTTATTTCTTTCCAAGTGTGTACATAAGAGGTAAGCCTAGGCCAAAAACAAGCCTGCTTAACTGCTGGTCCCCAAAAAAGTGAGATAGAAGGAAATGTCAAAATAGATAAGCCAGTTTAGTTTAGTTTTGTAAATACATGTATATAGTCTTTTCTTTACTTAAACAAGCCCATGGGTGGGTCAAGATTGTTTTAAGGGGGATACACCACTGTAGGGGATCAGATTTTTTTTCAGGTGGGCACATCAATTATTCGTGGATTTTCAGCATTAGCAGATGTCTCATACCAAACATTGTGCTAACATGCAATATTATAACACAGGGATCAGTTTGCCTCCAAGTCACTTTTTAACACTTTAACACTCAAAACCTTAATGGGGGATAGACAATAACAAACTACAAAGAAGTCTTTAACATAGGGCCGGATAACACTAACACTTGAGGCATCTGCCATTACTGCTTTTTTATGAATTCCTACATATTTGTTACCTTCAGTTATATGCAGACCAAAAATTTCAGTGTTGTATATAGTCTGGAAATATTTTAATTTTTGGAGGACTTGTTTCAGCCAGGTTGGGACCATAGTCATTTTCTGCAATTAATGTCATTATAACTAACATGAATTATGTCTAACATGGGCTGTTAGTAGAATGAAACCCCTGTGTTAGAGGTGATGTGACTATGTATACGTGTATATATATATATATATATATATATATATATATATATATATATATATATATATATATATATATATATATATATATATATATATATATATATATATATATATATATATATATATGAGGCGCGCGGCGCAACAACGACGTAACCGTGAAATTTGAGATTTCGTGTTTTTGCCTGCTCCGTGTGGTAGAAGGGTGTAAAAGTCTCGTGGTGATGTCGGCCAAGTCATATTCGACCATCTAAGCACCTGTACTAAGGTGCTACGGTGCTAAGGTGCTATTGTACTACGCAATCAGTGTTTAACTTTGAGCGCGTTTTTCACGAAACTTCCATTTCTCGGTTTCGTCGTTGTTGCGCCGCGCGCCTCATATATATATATATATATATATATATATATATATATATATATATATATATATATATATATATATAGTATACTGTATACAGGTGAAGTGTCTAACAGTGTTGTCTGTAAAGAAGTTACCATGCGTTACAGAGTGCTGAGGTAGACAAAGCCAAAGCTGTGGCTCGGCGAGCACTACAGGTAATAAGCACACAAGAAGAGGAGGAACGACTCAACATCTGGACTGTGTTGCTAAGACTTGAAGTGTTGTATGGCAGTCTAGAAACAGTGGCTGAAGTATACAAGGAGGCTCTTGCCACCAGTGACCACCTCAAGATCCACCTTGCCATGGCCATGGTATACACTGAGGCCAACAAAATCAAGGTAGGACAGCAGACAGAGAATAAAATGTTTGAAGATCCATGCATTTTACAATTGTTAGTAGCTGATTTATATCTTAACAGTCTGAAATTCAGTAACTGTAGTAACAGTAATACTAGAGTTTGTAAAATTATGTGACAAAACAAAACTAGATATATAGTATAAATTTTCTAAACTGGTTTCCCAGGAGGCAGAGAGAGTGTACTTCAACATGACTAAGAAATTCAGTCAGGAGCTCAGTGTGTGGGTGAAAGCTGGCATCTTCTTCTTCAGCCACAACATGATGAAGGAAGGCCGCCATTACCTGGAGCGAGCTCTGCACTCCTTGGACAAAAAGGATCGTGAGTTACACACCATCACCTTATTCTGTCATCATAATAGGCTGCATTCTTAGCTTTTGAGGACAGTTTTATTTGTGTGTCTCACTAATGGTCAGTACTTTGTATGGCTTCTGCCAATGATGGTCCTTTCATAAGAGTGACCATGACTCAAGACATTTGCCAACCTTTTGTAACCATCTTCTACAAGAAGTTCTTTGATTTTTTAAAATATCAGTCCTTTCTGTCCTGTTCTAAAAATAATCTTATTCTTATGCTTTTACTCGAATCAGTTTGTCTCTAAAGTCTCAGGTTCTATAGCAACACGTCAATCCTAACTTGTATGTATCTGTACCACGAAAGAATGCAGTCTCATCAACCCCTGGGAAGGGGTGTAGGCACATGTGGCAGAGGCCATTGACATGTGGACCAAGTTAGAGTGCTGTGCATCCTCTAGGAAGTACCCTGCATCTGCTGTGGTCTAAAGATTGGAGTAGGTGTGGAATAAGGAACAGTCTCGTTATGAAAGGGGAATGTTAAGTCAGTGTATGCCATTGTGCCTTGTTATGAAAATATGTGGCCAGCTTTGCTATGCCAAAGCACCTCCTAAGGTGTGGTAGGATTGTTCATGAGACTCCCTTTTCACCAGGGGCCAATGGGGCTAAGAGTGTGAATGATGTGTGTATGAGTGTGTGGTATTTTGTCAGGGCCACTCTGTGTAGGATTGCTGTGTAGGATAGATAGATACATAGTTTTCTGAAGTTTAAATGCTATGCAAGTTAAAAACATTGGCCTATAATTAAGTGGACTTTCCTTTTGTACATCTTTGTAAATAAATATAATACTTGTTCTTTTGCAGTTGAGTAATATGTTTTTTTTTTTTTTTTTTTTTTTTTTTTTTTTTTTTTTTTTAAGAGAATGCCTATTAATATAATGGATTAACATGTCCAGCTATTTCCCACACTTTTAGGATCAAACTGATTGTACCACACTGTCCGGGTATTTTCTTGGTTTTTATTTTGTCTTGTATCTATGACATTGCAACCATATTATCATGCTTCTATGATGGATGATTTTCTTTAATCCCTAAATTAATAAGACAAGCACTTCTGAGTCAAAGGGAATACATTGAGTTTTTATAAATTTTACTGAATTTGTATTATTTACATATATGTGCACTCACATTGAGTTTTTATAAATTTTACTTAATTTGTATTACATATATTTGCACCCACATTATCATACACTACTTCCAGCCATTATACACAGCATCCTAGCACAACAGAAAATTACTAAGGATTAGATTCATTCTCTCTCTCTCTCTCTCTCTCTCTCTCTCTCTCTCTCTCTCTCTCTCTCTCTCTCTCTCTCTCTCTCTCTCTCTCTCTCTCTCTCTCTCTCTCTCTCTCTCTCTCTCTTGATAAGGGGGTTGTATGTCCAGTTTCCCTATTCTCTCAGGGCTAGGGCAGTATTTCCTAATGAAAGACTTTGATTTGGCATTTGGGAACCATTATCCAAGTGAATGCTCTTCTCAACCTTGGATCATGGCCAGGATTCAAACCTGTGCACTTGAGGATTCCTTAGATCCCAAAGTGTGCATGGTCCCACTTCACATTACATTTTCTGATTTTAATGATTTTACATAATTAACATTCAGTGAGAAAATACCTACTCATACCCCACATTTAATATTCAATGAGAAAAAGCCTCCTACACATACCCCACAGTTAATATTCAATGAAAAAATACCTACACATACCCAATCCCCTTCTGTCTATATATAAAATCAACATTTTACTCTGGACTGCATTACAACTGTTAGGCTCAACTTACTAGTATTGTGACAGGTGGCTTGCCCATCTTAACCCTCTCTGGTCTTACAGCTCTGTCTAGCTTGTCTCTCAGTCTCCTGACTAAACCCATCTCCAACATCTCATACATTGTGATGTTAGAGTCACTTTTTGTCCCAACAAGCTTTCCATTGCTGTAAGATTTATTTTGCAATAGTATTTAAATCATACAGTTTATTTTCCCATGACTTTCAGTAAGGCAAATTGCATCCTCATCTAATCAGGAACAAGGTGGCAGCATTTCATGTCATGTTGACTGTCCATCTTGTCCATTAGCTGCTGGTGACTTCCACTTCCCTTGTGTGCTAATTTTATGATTGCTGCCTGGATTTCTCTTCTTGTGATCTGCTGCTATTCTCTGGGTCTGTTAATCTTGTGATGACTTACTGAATCTTGTTATTCTCCTTAGTGGTCACATCTTGTCTCTCATGTATCAGGGTAGTGATAGCTTTTTGTAATCTTGGTACTTGCTTTCATGTTTTTCTTCTTCCCTCATTTACTCCTTCTATTTGCTTGTTTCTTTCTTTATTTCTTAATTCTTTCTTGTTTCATATTCTTCCTTCTTCTTAGATATTTTATATTCTTCTTGGTATTTCTTGGGTTACAACAATGTTCCTGGGATCTTCATCTGTCAGTCTGAAAGCTTCTTTCTGGAAGCTTGGATAATCATTCCATGTCTGATGGTAAAGGCAGTATTTTTAAGTGATGTCTTTTAAAGGTTTATACTGGATCTTTTAAAGGTTTATACCACATATTCAGTGTTCCCTAATGCACTAACTATTGAGGACAGCTGATGGCACCATGTGGGTGACCTTCAGTCAACAATAATAGAAAGGTGGAACTCAGAGTTGGGTCATCTGATTCATCAGCATCTTGCTGATCACTCACCTACCTTGATAATTTTTGTCATTCTATTTTAAAATGGAAATATGTATTACATAAGCTCTGCTGTTTAGCTATTCTGCACCATTTTCCCCAAAAAAATAACATAGGATATCCACAAAATCTTTATTTAGCTATGTGTATTCTCCATGTTTCAGCATTCCTGTAATTATTCTATCTGTGTATACAGCTTTGTGACACTTAAGTCTAGCTTTTATCATCTCTACCTTCTTTTTATGATTTTTTACTCTGCACAGATATTTCCATCCTACTGGAGAGGTGCTGCCACAGGAGATTTTCAATCTCATGAGCCAGTATTTCATTAAGTTTTGTTGGAGTTGTTGCAGTTTTTAAGTTTACCATTACATAATATAATGTGTGATACCATTTATTTCCATCAGTTGAATACCATTTTTCACACACATTTTTTCCATATATTGTGTCTTTCATCCTGTAAATGTTAGTCATTAGCTGCATCTATATAAAATCTGTGTTTACGTGTAGAAATTCATTTCTTCTTTATTTCAGATGTGGAGCTCATTAACCGGTTTGGCCAGCTAGAGTTCCGATTTGGGGAGATGGAACGTGGGAGAACCATGTTTGAGTCTCTATTGAGTACTTATTGGAAGAGGATGGACATTTGGAGTGTCTATGTGGACCTTCTAACTAAAAACAATGATATTGAGGGAGCAAGGTGAGGGCAAAGGAAATCTATAAGAATATCATTATTAGAACCTCCTTTCCTAATGTAAGCTACATTCTTCACTCAAAGAAGTAGAAAAGTGATAGAAGAAGAATTGCTAACTGAAATATGTTTGCAAAGCAGTGAATTTAAGAAGGTTCAAAATATGAATCTTGGAATTAGGGCAATTATCCTACAAAACTGTTGAGAAAAATTATTTTTGGAAAATGTTTCCTTCCTTGTAATATATTTCAAGTTTCCACTAAGATGCGAGTACAGCTTTGTAGGTTAGTTGCTTCCATTACACCACTTCATTGCTGTGAAAAAATAATTCACATTTTTCATCTCAGACATGTACTGGAGCGCATGACAAGCTTGAAGTTGAGACTCAAGAAGATGCGATTTGTATTCAAGAAGTTTTTGGACTTTGAAAAGGAACATGGGAATTCCCAGAGTGTTGAGGCAGTGAAGCAGCGAGTGGAAGAATTTGTGGCAGCAACACTTCAGTGAGACACTTGATGTTCCACATATTACTTGTTCTATAACTATTACAACTGGTGTACTACACTTACTACAACAGTAAAGTCATTAATACTGCAAATTACATTTGTTATAATAATATCAAAATAACGACAGAAATTGTACTCACTTTTAATGAATTTTACCAAAATATCCCTCCTAAGCTAGATAATCCATCTAACATAAACCCCCTCTACTTTTCTGAATGTAATTACCCAACATCAATGACTGTTCCACTAGTAAATATACACAATGTCGCCAGTGTCATAAACACCTTAGAAAACAAAATCAATTATCAGTATCTATATCAAAGCTGGTAAAGATCAACTAGTTGTGCCATTAGCACAGCATCAATCAGTTTCCCTCAGTGCCTTCAACATGTAACAGTTATTCCCATCTACAAAAAAGATTCCAAAGGTGAATTAAATAATTACCATCCTATATCAGTGTTAAGTGTTTATACAGAAATTTTTGAGAAATTGATAAAAGTTTCTCATCAATTAACTAGAGTTTAAATAATTTGTATACCCTGAGCAATTTGGGTTTAGCCATGGATTGAGTATATTTGATGCTTTATGTACTTTCAATGAAAAATATTGTTTTGACCCAGGATTCGGCAATCTTCACAACTGCCACCACACTTGGGTCAGCTTTCCCTAGGCTAGCTCCCTCTAGCCTAGTGTGGGCAAAAAGATGATGAATCCAGGCAATTACTGGTCACCCACAGCTATCAAACCTCTGAGATTGCCACTCAGTTTAACTGACTGTCTGAGAAGGAAGTATAACAAATGCCAAACAAACCCCTACTTGCTGAGAAAGAAACGCGAACCACATGCACAGCTAGGACAAAGGACGCATAGGGATGAGGTTTATAATTTTCTGTGGACAACCTCCCATGTAATGGGCCAAACCCACGCCCAACAGAATATTATACCTTCCCACCTGTGTACAGTCTATATGCAGTCCCGTGGAAGACAGACAGCCACACATGCACACAATATTATGTAATCCTCTTGCTTCAGAGTTCCCAGCAATAAACACTGAACACCAGTTGCATTTATCAACACAGAACACTAAAAACACAAGAACATATCAACCAGCAGACAAGAGGGGAGCCAACCAACTGTTCCCATACATGCCAGGATGTCCAGCAAACACTGAGGAATTGATGCATGAAGTTATCTCTTTGAATTACAGAGCCACAACAATCACAGGCAGGCTCCTGTAGAAACCACTCCTAACTCTGCAGGCATGGGTCTACTGCCTTCTAAACTCGCATAATTTCTACTAAGAGAATTCTCTGACATATATCCCTCCTGATTCACTTTAACTCTTTCATGTGCGACTTACTTCTGGCTGTGCTCAACACTAATTGAGGCGAGGAGGACAGAGGCACAGTGGGGCCCACTTTGCTGTGAGGTAAGGAAAGTCACGTGACAAAGGAGGAGGGGGGGAAGCAGCCAGCCAGGCTGCCTGCCACCCTCCATCCAGCGCACAATCTTAATTTGAAAAGACTGCAGTGTTGCAAAAATCACTGTTCACTTATAGGAGAGGCTGGGTGAAATTTAAAGAGTCTATGGGGAGGAGTAACTCGTCTTTTATATTATATATTAATCACAAGTCTGGGGAACAAAAAGAAATGGATAAAATTAGATGGGAAGAAGACTATGTGAGAGAGCACAGGTTTTTAAAATAAACTAACATCTGCAGGTAGGCATCACACATCAGGCATCTTCTGCCTTTCTCTCTCTCTCCTCTTCATTGTTTCCTTCTATTTCTTTTTCACTTCTCTCTTCTCTCTACGGCAACACTCATAACAATGTACACTGCACTGGATTCACAAAATTCCTTACTTGGTACTTTTATTGGTTTTAGAAAAGCTTTTGATAGACACAATATTTTACTACAAGAATTCAATTATGGGATATGGGGAATTATTTATGACTGGTTTCCAGACTACTTATCCAGCAGAATGCAAACTGTCATGTTCCTCAATCACACCTCCATATCATAACCAATAGAATATGAAATTCCTCAAGGCAGTGTCCTAGGCACAATACTTTTCTTAATATGTACACAAATAATTTGACACATTCACAAATAAAAAATCTATTCTTTTTGTAGTTGATACCACCCTAAATGTGATTGGAAAAGATCCTTTGGATATAATTGATATAGCCGATAATGATTTAGAAACATTTTACTCAATGTATAAGTAATAGATTGACAGTTTATTGAAACAAAACATACTACATGCTTTTCATCAAAAACTAATGAATATATGTATTACCCATACTACATGCTTTTCATAAAAAACTAATGAATATATGTATTACCACCTGTAACTATACATCACAGTAACATAAATAGAACCAAACAACACACATTCCTAGGCATAATATATGATGGTGAATTGTCCTTCAAACCTCAAATAACAAATCTGATACTTGAATTATCTAGAATTGTATCTCTTATATCAAACTAGAGATTTCATGCCAAATTACATACTAAGACTTACATATAATACCTATGTTCTATCACACCAGCAATGTTGTATGCCTGTCTGCTGCGACACTTCTCCAACACACTACCATTATTTAGACTGCAAAAGAAGATCATGAGGATCATAAGAAAGAGCAATTATTTTGAACATACCCAGCCTCTTTTTAAAGACACAAACTTTTATAAATATTTGATAATAGTAAGCTACAAATTGGTATACAGTAAAATCCCTCTCATCCGGCATTCGAGTATCCAGCAGCTTCAAGTATCCGGCACATTTTTCCCCGAGCCTTAAAATCAATAAAAAATCAATGTGTACTCATAAAATTGATTAAAATTCCCGAGCGAGGCATACTTTGTCTCCTCGCCACCAGAGCGCACTGCTTCGCGCCACCCGCGGCCCACTGCACTGTGTTTACTCAGTGACTCAGTCCCGCGTGTGCACTGTTTATCGCCTGACGCCTTCATCATGCCTAAAGTTATAGAAAAGAGGAAGCGTATTGTGCTTACACTTAAGCAGCTGATCAGATCAGCTGATCTTTGTTATGGTAAGATGCGTGACTGTAGGGTGGTGATTGTGGACATAATTTCACTTCTATTCAAGTATCCGGCATGTCAGCGGTCCCGTTGATGCCGGATAAGAGGGATTTTACTGTATATACGTTTAAATTATTACACAATGGAAACAATAGTTCTATAATCCCAACATGACTATCTTACATATGCACACATGAGATGATCTCTGCACACCAATACATAAACTCTGTTTTTCACCATTCATTATCTTACACCGATTCTAAGGTAAAGAATTTACTTCCTTGTCACATGAAACTTTTACACACTGCACTTCTTTAAGAAATACTATAAGCAACACAATGATTGCTCAATATTAGATTCTTATTGTCATTTTCATTTTCAGTACTTAAATGAGTATTTCACACAGTTCACAGGTGAACGCAAAAGGTGACATTATTACATTTAAGGTTATCACCTAGGGAAGTACACCTTTAAAAAATTTGATTTTCTGCTACTTTGTTATTTGGCGGAAAAAAGTATAGTGTTAAGAGGGATATTTATTTAATCACACAAAAAAAATAAAGACAAAGTTTTAAACACCATTTTAAAGCCCATGTGTCACTAACTGCTTTAAATGCCAGTCTTCTATGTAAAACATTGTTTATACATAAATCTTTATGTAACTTTGAATCAACTGTTACTTATCCAAAATTCACACCTTACCTTCTATAATGCCTGCTCTGCTTCAAGTAACTCTCAAGGCAGCTACCTCAAATGACCCACCCAGCTTCTGCAATATAAACCTCACCAAAGTTGCATTCCTTAGCCTATACCTTTTCGAGCATTAGGAGAATGAAAAGTCTGCGATGAGTTTTTTGGTTTTATTCCTTTGTAATACATTTCTGTAAACTGAGGCTCTCTAACACTCCAGTGAGCTGTGTGTACTTTGTAGGTACTCCAGCCTGTAACAGCACACATACTGACTCATCACTGCACTCACCTACTTGTATTGCTTTTAAACTATATTGTAAACAACTGTACTTTTCTCATAGACACTCAGCAAAGCTACAAATATCAGTACATCTAGAGACTCAATACACACCAAAAGACGGGGCATAAAAGGAAAGTCATGCTTACATTATGTTAAAAAGAGTTATATCATCATATCCCTGGAAGGGGATTTGGTACTCCCATTGTCAGGAGAGCAGGGAGGGAGGGAAGATAGCTCCTCCAATAAATCCCTTCAGAGGAGTTGCCCTTGCTGCCTTGCTTCTTGTCACAAGTCTTCATAGTAGTATGAATAACACACAACCAAACAAATGTTAATACCTTCTGCTTAACAATACATATCTTGAGATCAAAGTGCCATGAACAAGCTTTACCTGCACTTAAAGAGAAGAAATGTCATCATCTGCTAGCCTAACAGAATGGCATGAGAGAACAGGGCTGCCATCATCTGCCTCCCTAACACTGTGACATGTGAGATCACTTACTTTGGTATTAGTTTATATTAATCCTCCATCCTCCAAGAGTTTAACAAATGAGTCTTTCACCACATTAAGAAGCATAGTGGTGCCATTCTTATATAAACTTCTGAATGGAATATTTATAACTGAAATATTTATATCAAGGGATTATTCATTATTCAATATAGCAATGTGTATTTTTTTTGTAGTATGTATTAATGCAGTAGCAAAGTAGCATCATGAGGGAGATGCCTGGTGCCTAACATAAGATTGTTGATGCACTAGTATGCCTACAATTCACTATAAAGCAGAGCTATATTTGTGTTGTCCTTCATAACAATAGCAAGTGCACGTCATACAGAAGAAAATATTCCTTATTAACTCCGTGTAAAAGGCAGCTGTGACCCATAATGAGAAGCCATTCCCTAAAAAAACCTTGTCTAGTAGAAAGTTGTTACTAATTCAGAAATTCATAGGGGAAATTGTTCCCTACAGAATGTGGATAGAAGGGAGAAAGTTAACTTGGCTTCTTGACTTTCATCCCTTTCCTTGAGTGTGAAGCTGCCCAAGAGTTACAGTGTATTAGGAAAGGTAGGCTGGGCAATCAGAGAGAGAGAGAGAGAGAGAGAGAGAGAGAGAGAGAGAGAGAGAGAGAGAGAGAGCATAATATTTGGATTGCGAATACTGGAGAACAACTTCATGATCTGAAAGCAATTTCAAGAAGACCCGTATTTTGAAACACCTCACCCTCGCATTAGGAGTTTTCAGAAGCTAATGAGAGGAGTAGGCAGGTTCTCATGGTGCCTTTTCCTTTGATGATGATGAAGAATCCATGTTAAACTATCTATACCCTGAACGTATGTAATCTACATAGTAAGCTACATCCAGGACATAAGCTAAACTCAATGTAAGCTACACCCACAACATAAGCTACACCGAGGACATAAACTACATGTAAATTGTAAACTACACCCAGAATGTGAGCTATGCCCAGAACGTAAGCAACACACAGCATGTAAGCTACACCCAGGACGTAAGAAACATGCAGGACACAAGCAACATACAGGACATAAGCTACACGCAGGACATAAGCTACACCCAAAATGTGAGCTTCATGGCCCCAGATGCGTCTGTAATGATCGGAGTATCCATGACACTGGTCTGGCGTCTGAGCAGAGACTGGCCCCTGCCCAGGGAACCCAAACGACGCAAGGGTGTGGCCTCGTCTGCCACACCCCTCTCCACTCCCCCAGCCACAGACCCTCGACGGCCCAGGCTCTCCACACTCACTATCTCCTCCTCTGGAACCATGTCCTCCTCTTTGAGCTCCTTTGTGCTGGTGAAATTGCAGACAACAGTTATTATTACTGTCGGTATTATTATTATTATTATTATTATTATTATTATTATCATTATTATTATTATTATTATTATTATTATTATTATTATTATTATTATTATTACTATTAGTAATGGTAGTAGTGTATTGGTATGATAATTATTCATTATCATAAAATTTTTTTGTAGAGGCATGAGAATGTAAATCCTAACCTCTAATGTAATTACCTAGTTGTATTGTACAAGGCATGAGCCAAAAGCTCATTTTGTGCTGTCTCCATAACCATATTTATCCAGTTTCTCTTTAAACATGTGTACACTGTTCATGTGTGTGTGTGTGTGTGTGTGTGAGGAATTAGATGGAAACTGTAATAACATATTCTCTCACAGCCACAAAAGAAGCTTATAATAGGTAGTAGTAGTAGTAGTAGTAGTAGTAGTAGTAGTAGTAGTAGTAGTAGTAGTAGTAGTAGTAGTAGTAGTAGTAGTTGTTGTTGTTGTTATTGTTGTTATTGTTGTTGTAATAATAATAATAATAATAATAATAATAATAATAATAATAATAATAATAATAATAATAATAATAATAATAATAATAATAATATGAAATAAAAAAAAATAAATAATAATAATACATCTCAACTTACCCCTCTGGGACACAGACGAGACAGTCATTCCAGGAGAAATCTTGGCCGAAGGCTTCTCCCTCGGCCAAAGTATTGGGTAATTTCTGTTGGAGGGTCTCTGGCAGTCTGAATGTGAGCACCCCGCCTAAGGCAGACACCACGCCCATGATGAGTAGCGGCAGCACCAACATTTCCGTGCCCTGTGTACGTAAAGCGAGGGATGAAGCCTTTCCGTGGCTTGATTCTCGCAGCTAGTGCCAACAAGTGACGTAAGAAAAAAAAAAAAAAAAACGCGCGGGGCATTTGTAATAAAAAAATAAAAATAAATAAATAAATAAAAAAAAAAAAAAAGACAAATTCTGGGAGATACTGGTACATGAATTTTATAAGCGAGTAGAGACTTTTGGTACTGAACATGTTCAATTCCGTAGCCTCTTACGTCATAATTATGACCTTGTTACCAAGCCAATGTCTGTCAGTCAGTCAGTCAACCAATCAATCAGTATTACCTCATCCTCTGAACAGTTCCATACGATCCCAGAAGTGGTGGCAACAGAGCCACAAACACTCAAGCACTCAGTCAATTAATTACCCCCCCAAAAAAAAAGCCTGCATAGTGGACTGACCGTTGTCCAGAAACATTATACCCACCAGGTAATTAATGAATGGGATGATGACAAGTCCCAAGCCGCCGACATAGGCCGAGAACCCGATGCCCACTCCGCGCACCTCAGTTGGGTACTGCTCAGCGGCAAATGGGTAGATGATGAGGAAGGCGGCAGACTCCGCAAACTTGGCTACCAGATACAGCACCAGTGTGGCCATGGAGGCGCCTGTGAGGGAGAGAGGGAAACAGAGTATGTGTTATACTTTCTTTCTCTTCTTCTTCCTCTTCTTCTTGTTCATTTTCTTTTCTTCTTCTTCTTCTTCTTCTTCTTCTTCTTCTTCTTATTATTATTATTATTATTATTATTATTTTTGTTACTGTTGTTATTGCTGCTGCTGTTGTTGTTGTTGTTGTTGTCATCAATCATCATTATCATCATCACCATCACCATCACCATTATCACCGTCATCATCAACATCTGTCAGCCTATGGACATTCAAATGAGAGAGAGAGAGAGAGAGAGAGAGAGAGAGAGAGAGAGAGAGAGAGAGAGCGAAGGGAAGGAAGGTATCACAAGCTAAGTGCATCCTGAAACCACACGTACGTCAGTGATGGGTGATCAACAAAACATGAAAAGATGAAAGAGAAAAATAGATAATGAAGTGGAAAATTTAAATATAACAACAAAATAACTATGAATTCATTGATCAGTATACAAATAGATACTGAACAGAAAAGAAGAATAAGTGGGAACCGATACAAAGGTAAATCCCTCGACTATCATTACTGAAAGAAATTATGCAACAGTTAATATTATACAGCAATGCTACCACAAAGTGCGCATCACGACAGTCATCCTGCAAGTCATTCAGAACCAAATGCCACTGCTATACAATGCAAAGCAAAAACTAAGAGACTTGAAAAGGGAATTGCCCTCAATGAAGATATACCTGAGGAATTGCCATTAAAGTGACCAAAGATTTTTTTTTTTTCTACTACATCTGTATCTGTGACAAGAATTAGACTACGGACATACCTTCGGGCATCAAGACAGTGCAGATGGAGAAAATGCCACCCACAATCATGCCCATGCCGAGGATCCAGCGGCGGCCCCAGCGATCCATCACCACCCAGCACATGAGGTAGGAAGGCACCTCTACGGCGCACGCCAAGAAGAAGGAGAGGTACTCATCCTCACCCATTGCAGGGCCGTAGTAACTCAGGCCCACATACACCGTCTCGTTGGCGAACCTGTCAAGGTACAGAAATCATGGAACACTGTTAAACTAAATCATCCTGCGCCGCCACGAGAGAGGGTGGGTGACTAGAATATGAAGCCGACTAATAAACCCTAAAGAGAGAGGGAGAGAAAAAAATGCAAATTTGCAAGTAAGAAAGAAGAAATAGATGTCGAAGATATTACAAACTTAAAAAAAATAAATAAATAGAATGATTGAGAGGGAGGGTCAGTGAATAGTGACAGAAATCAGAAACAAATGAAAGTGAAATCAGACTGGTAAAGTGAAAACTTATTGAAAATATACCAACAACAAACAGAAGTGAAAAGACACAATAGGGAACTGTAGTAAAGACAGTTCCCGTAAAAAAAAAAAAAAAAAAAAAGTCGGTTGCACATGCGTTGTAAGTTACAAGTGCCACGTGTTTGTATGTACAAGAACTGGTGGTGGTGCATGCTGAGCTCATCACCAGCGGAGGTGCATCAAGAATGGAAAAATGGTAGACGTGTGATGCGTATAAGTGTTTACGTCTTCAAAGTGTCTGATTGAAATTACTTTAGAAAATGGCATCAATGAAAATCATTCGCACCTCTCTTTAAACACATCATCAGTGGAAATAATTTTAGTAACTATCAAACTGCCATCAATGAAAATAATTCGAGTAACTTCTGTTGCACCATCAGCGTAAATAATTGAAGTAACTAAAAATGCGTCATCATTGTAAATATACAGAGTAACTTTACAGTAATGTCATCACTGTAAATAATTTGCAACATCCTCAGTGGAAATAATTCGAGTAGTTTAACAGTAACGTCATCAAATGTAGATAATTTCCAAAACTTTGCAATAATGTTACCAATAGAAATCATGTAAGTATGCATTATATATACTTATGTATTCACGTGCTAACACCCTCTTATAGTACACACATTCAGAAACTTAAGTTCTGATTTGTCCATAAAATCTACGGAGAACGTTATCCATTTTTAATTTACTAGGTGTTTACATTGTACTGTATGTAATATCACGATTTATCAAGAATTCCATTAAACCTTTTCATGAAGAATTAATTCTCATTTAAGTGGACTGATTTGTTGTTGTCAAGAAGGATCATTCACTCTTCTGCAGCTATACATTTGTGTCCTGTTATAGATATTTGTTAAACTGTTTGATGAAGTTAGTTGTAACCAAGGTGGATTGATTTGTTGGTCTCAGGCAGGATCATTCCTTCTAAAACAGTTGAAAGGAAAATGTAGAAGGTTATACAGCTATGTGTTATCGGCCATAAAGAAGCTGTAATCATCACCGTTTTGTAAAGAAGAAGAAAAATAGGAACAACAACGCTAACAACAACAACAACAACAACAACAACAACAACAACAACAACAACAACAACAACACAGCAACAACAAGGCAGATACCAACAAACACTGTTAGTTGTAAAGAAGTGGCTATAACCACCTTCCAGCAAAGAAGAAAGCAGACACAGACACTGCCACTTACAGTACAAAGAAGCAGTAATCAACAACAGTTAATGAAGATGATGATGATGAGTGACATGAAGACTTGTCCTCTCCTTCATTAACACCACCGATGTGTGTTATGTCCAGGGTGTACAAGTGTGAAGCTCGCGGCTACTGTATCGACAAGGTGGCGGCAGTAGGAGATGGAGTACATGAATGTGTTGTATACAGAGTTCAGGGAGACCTGTACTCACCATACTATAGTGATAAGGATTGCCTTCAGTCTCATGTTGGGGGTGTGACACATGCTGAAGAAACCTGAGCTGGTATGGTACTGTGCTGAGCTCACGCTGAGGGCCTGCTGAGCCAACATACGATCCTGCCATGCAAGGAAGCCATCAAGAACATTTTGATGTGCATGAAGAAACAGGCCGAAAAAATAGAACAGTAAATAGAGTTGTAGTGTGCGCCATGCAGTGACTGAGGCAATACAGTGTGCACTATAGTGTATTATCGTGTGTGTCACTAACCTGTAAGTCAACGGAGTATATTTATTTATCTATTCATTATTATTTTTTTTTTATTTGGTGTGTGTGTGTGTGTGTGTGTGTGTGTGTGCGCGAAGCAGAAGTAGTTGAGACAGATGGTAGGTCAAGCTTATGGCGTCTCTGCAGCCACCCACGCCTCCAAGCCCGTCAAGCCCCAAGACCACTCTTATACGACAGGAAACTACTGACCTGGAGCTTCTGGAGGAAAGACTCTGGCAATTCTGTCTTGTTGACCTCCGCCATCTTGACGAGAATGGTTCTGGCCTCTTGAAGACGGCCCTGGGACAGCAGCCAGCGAGGAGACTCCGGCAGGTACCTTGATGGCAGGCAGAGACAGGCAGCGTCAGGCCAACAGTTCACTGAGACAACCAAGTGACATCACATCAGCGTCTAACAAGTCAGCCTGCTTCTCACTTACCACCAGTACACGATGTAGGTGAAAAAGGGCAGAGAGGTAACCAGGCACAGGTACACCCAGTTCCTGACCAGGTACGCTACACCCGCTAACAGCAGCATCCCGCCCACGTAGAAGAGACACGTCATCACAGTCACGAAACTGCGATAACTCGGCCCCACCAACTCCAGTGCTGTGGGGAGAGGGAGCGTGCTGGGAGAAAAGAATAGAAGGACTTCGAAGCGTGGTATGGGAGACCGGAAGGGAAAAAAAGGTTGCATGGTTAGGGAGAAATGAATAGGAGGACTTCTAAGCGCGTTATAGTGGAGGGCGAGGGACGATAGGACTGCAGATATGGCGTTATTGCATTAGAAAGGCTCAAGAGGGATAGAGAGGTGGCGAGTTACAGCAATTGAAAGAAAAATAAATCAGAATGTAAACAGTACAAGGAGACGAGAGAGATCAAATAAGACGTGAAAGAACTGCAAAACACACACACACACACACACACACACACAAGTGAGAGAGAGAGAGAGAGAGAGAGAGAGAGAGAGAGAGAGAGAGAGAGAGAGAGAGAGAGAGAGAGAGAGAGAGAGAGAGAGAGAGAGAGAGAGAGAGAGAGAGAGAGAGAGAGAGAGAGAGAGAGAGAGACCTATGGTGTAGACTAGCGAGGATCAGTGACCTTATAATAAACATGGAGAAATTGCTGGAAAAGGAGGAGGAAAAGAAGACGAAGAAGAGGAAGACGTAGAAGAAGAAGAAGAAGAAGAAGAAGAAGAAGAAGAAGAAGAAGGAGAAGAAGAAGAAGAAGAAGAAGAAGAAGAAGAAGAAGAAGAAGAAGAAGAAGAAGAAGAAGAAGAAGAAGAAGAAGAAGATGATGATGATGATGATGATGATGATGATGATGATGATGATGATGATGAAGAAGAGGAAGAAGAAATATAGTCGTAGTGAGGTTGGCTGACGGCCATTTAAAAACTCGACTGGGCAAGATTTGTTGAAGATACAAGATTCAACAAGCCTCAGTTATATATATATACATATATATACATATATATATATATATATATATATATATATATATATATATATATATATATATATATATATATATATATATATATATATATATATATATATATATATATATATAATTTTTTTTATGCTTTGTTTCCTCTATGAAAGAAAGAAGCCTTCGTGTGGCCTCGGGCGTTCAAACATTCAAGGAAGTAGGTGGAGAAATGCACCGAAGACGATGGCGTGATGTATGACCTCACGATTCACCGATAGGATAGGTAACATGGAAGAGAGAGAGTCAGTGTTTCGGAAGAGGAAAATGCCCACTAGTGGAAGAAATATGAAGTCTTGACATGATACCGAATATGGGAGATTATGAAAATTTAGTGAAAACTCAAAATAAATAACGGGAAGGCTGGAGGAAAGGCAGAAATGGGACATGACTATGGTGTAAAAATATGTTAAAGAAATAAACGTAGATTTGTGTCACAAAGGAAAATCCAACGTTAAGAGGACACAACAAGAAACTTAACAAAAGAAGAGGTGATAAGGCCCCGCTAAAAAATACTTCCTAATAGGCAAAAAGATTAGAATGTGGTCTGTGTAAACAATATCTGTGAATTTAAGGAAAAGCGATAATTTGGAATTGAGAGACGGAACGTTGCGAACGACCCAATCTTGTATAAAAATACAAATAAGTATGCACACACACACACACGCACACACACACACGGCGAGGCAAATGGGCGAGCCCTTAATGTGTAGCCTCTAGCAGCAAGTAGGTACGGGATGTAACCCGAGGGGTTGTCACCTCGCTGTCCCGGTGTGTGATGTGTCAGTGGTCTCAGTCCTAACCGAAGGTCGGTCACTATGAGCTCTTTCCATAGGGGAACGGCGGGCTGGATGACCAGCAGACGACCGTAGGTGAATCACACACATACAGACATACACACACACTTACAAATGATGAAAGGTATCTGGTAGATGGCCGGCACAGTGAGGCCCACAAGGAAGCGACAGGCCACCCAGCTCCAGTAGTCCGGGGCGAAGGCGGTGATGAGTCCCGACACTTGCTCCAGCGCCAGGCACACCAGAAACGATATCCGCCGACCAAACCTGTTCCCACGAGCGAGCAAAACAAGGAAAGGACGGTTGACTGAATGAGTTCGGACGCTGCAAGTAAATCAGGTAACGTCCCAACTATTTATTCATTTATTTATTTATTTATTCATTTATACATTTACTTATTCATTTACTTTTTTTAAGATAGGAAATGGAGTAGCAATGAAAAGGTTACTTATATTAATTTATTCTATTTATTATTGGCGATTCATTAGTTTTAGTAGCTCTTGCCTAATGTGAGAGAGAGAGAGAGAGAGAGAGAGAGAGAGAGAGAGAGAGAGAGACTTACTTGTCTGAGATGGTGCCGAAGACATAGACGCCAATAATGCCACCGATATTGAGCACAGAGAGGCCGATGGTTGGGTAGATCCTCCGCTGACACACCAGGTCGTACTGCACCGAGGGAAGGAAGAGGAGGAGGAAGGGGATATAACTTCTGATGGGGGCGTGTAAAGGAAATAAGGTACATGTATACTTCCATATAGTCTCTCTCTCTCTCTCTCTCTCTCTCTCTCTCTCTCTCTCTCTCTCTGATGTGGCCAGACTCACATCTATCACAATGGAGGAGTAGATCTCTGAGGTGTCGTACGTCCAGCCATTCATGCAAGCCACCACGGGCCACCTTGGGTCTGGCTGCGTAGTGTCTGGCGTGTAGTTGGTGACCAGATACTGCATACACTGGCTGAAGCTTCCATCAGCTTCCTGGGGAGAACAGTTCTTTCAGTATATTCTAGTAAATGTCTAAATGTCTAATATTTTTTTACATCGGATAACCCATGTACATTTTACGGTACAGATCGTGTGATAGACTTTAATGTTAATTAACATACTGCTTGCTTCTCATTTAAAGCCCGTATTCTCAAATTTCTCGTTTTTTTTTATTTATTTTTTTTCGTCAACTTTTCACAGTCTGTAGTGAAATCACTGGAGAGGTTTCAGGAAAGCGTTCATAATTTCAGTGACAGTTTCGATAAGCAATCTTTTTTTTTTTTTTTTTTATGTAGGAAGGACACTGGCCAAGGGCAACAAAAATCCCCCCAAAAAATATACCCACTGAAATGCCAGTCCCATAAAAGGGTCAAAGCAGTGGTCAAAAATTGATGAATAAGTGTCTTGAAACCTCCCTCTTGAAGGAATTCAAGTCATAAGAAGGTGGAAATACAGAAGCAGGCAGGGAGTTCCAGAGTTTACCAGAGAAAGGGATGAATGATTGAGAATACTGGTTAACTCTTGCGTTAGAGAGGTGAACAGAATAGGGGTGAAAGAAAGAAGAAAGTCTTGTGCAGCGAGGCCACGGGAGGAGGGGAGGCATGCAGTTTGTAAGATCAGAAGAGCAGTTAGCATGAAAATAGCGGTAGAAGACAGCTAGATATGCAACATTGCGGCGGTGCGAGAGAGGCTGAAGACAGTCAGTTAGAGGTGAAGAGTTGATGAGACAAAAAGCTTTTGATTCCACCCTGTCTAGAAGAGCAGTATGGGTGGAACCCGCCCACCCCAGACATGTGAAGCATACTCCATACATGGACGGATAAGGCCCTTGTACAGAGTTAGCAGCTGGGGTGACAAAAGCTGGCGGAGACGTCTCAGAACACCTAACTTCATAGAAGCTGATTTAGCTAGAGATGAGATGTGAAGTTTCCAGTTCAGATTATAAGTAAAGGACAGACCAAGGATGTTCAGTGGAGAAGAGGGTTACAGTTGAGTGTCATTGAAGAAGAGAGGATAGTTGTCTGGAAGGTTGTGTCGAGTTGATAGATGGAGGAATTGAGTTTTTGAGGCATTGAACAATAACAAGTTTTCTCTGTCCCAATCAGAAATTTTTGAAAGATCAGAAGTCAAGCATTCTGTGGCTTCCCTGCGTGAAATGTTTACTTCCTGAAGGGTTGGGCATCTATGAAAAGACGTGGAAAAGTGCAGGGTGGTATCATCAGTGTAGGAGTGGATAGGACAAGAAGTTTGGTTTAGAAGATCATTAATGAATAATAATAAGAGAGTGGGTGACAGGACAGAACCCTGAGGAACACCACTGTTAATAGATTTAGGAGAAGAACAGTGACTTTCTACCACAGCAGCAATAGAACGGTCAGAAAGGAAACTTGAGATGAAGTTACAGAGAGAAGGATAGAAACCGTAGGAGGGTAGTTTGGAAATCAAAGCTCTATCAAAAGCTTTTGATATGTCCAAGGCAACAGCAAAAGTTTCACCAAAATCTGTAAAAGAGGAAGAGCAACACTCAGTAAGGAAAGCCAGAAGATCACCAATAGAGCGGCCTTGACGGAACCCATACTGGCGATCAGATAGAAGGTTGTAAAGTGATAGATGTTTAAGAATCTTCCTGTTGAGGATAAATTAAAAAAAACTTTAGATAGGCAGGAAATTAAAGCAATAGGACGGTAGTTTAAGGGATTAGAACGGTCACCCTTTTTAGGAACAGGTTGAACGTAGGCAAACGTCCAGCAAGAAGGAAAGGTAGATATTGACAGACAGAGCTGAAAGAGTTTGACTAGGCAAGGTGCAAGCACGGAGGCACAGTTTCGGAGAACAATAGGAGGGACCCCATCAGGTCCATAAGCCTTCCGAGGGTTTAGGCCAGCGAGGGCATGGAAGACATCATTGCGAAGAATTTTAATAGGTAGCATGAAGTAGTCAGGGGGTGGAGGAGAGGGAGGAACAAGCCCAGAATCGTCCAAGGTAGGGTTTTTAGCAAAGGTTTGAGCGAAAAGTTCAGCTTTAGAAATAGATGTGATAGCAGTGGTGCCATCTGGTTGAAATAGAGGAGGGAAAGAAGAAGAAGCAAAGTTATTAGAGATATTTTTGGCTAGATGCCAGAAGTCACGAGGGGAGTTAGATCTTGAAAGGTTTTGACATTTTCTGTTTATGAAGGAGTTTTTGGCTAGTTGGAGAACAGACTGCAAAATCTACACCCCCCTTTGGAAAAAAAATGAATTAATAAATAAATAAATAAAAATAAAAGATTACGACTGATAATCTTTGTGACTTCTGAAAATAGTCCTGATGAGAGAACAGAACGTTTAAGAATCAAGCATACGTAACTCTCACCCTGGGAATGGATATGTTCCTGGCCTGCAGCGGCGTGAGACCCTCTTCCTCCAGAGCGGGCACGCGACACCAGTGTGGCGGCACGGGGCTCATAAATAACTGATTGAAGGCGTGGAAGCCGCAGGGGATGCACGCCGGCAGGCAAATGAGGAAGATAAGCAACTTCTGATAGCGGCCGAACTCACCGACGTGAGGCAATAAGTCATCAAAGTCCATGGATTTCTGCAAGAGAAGGACGAACAGTATAGTCTGTCATCCTTGCAGTGCGTGGATGGTCAGGAGAAAGACCAGGAAGACGCAGAACATGCAATGAGGATGAAGGAATGGATATGATTAGATGGACGAGAGGTCACGAGTGAATGGGGCTGAAAAGAACAAGGAGGAAAATAAGAAAATGACTAGAACGACGAGAACAAAGCCAAGCTGCATCCCCATCACGTCACTCTCAGAAAAAGTTTGCCAGTCTTTCCCTCACACTGCTTCACCCGCGGCATCTTTATATATCGTGTATCCTCAAATCATCCTGGACGCGTGGGGGCTGCTACACAACGCCGCCAAACATCGTACTTTTGCATGTAGCAGGTATCAATTCGTTGCGTTCATTCAGTGCTACATGTTATTATTTCTTTACTTTCTATCCGACCAGCTAGCTATATCATAGCTATATAGGTTTTTCTGTGTGTGTGTGTGTGTGTGTGTGTGTGTGTGTGTGTGTGTGTGTGTGTGTAGCACTTTTCTTACGGATAAAGCTTGCTTCACGTGAGCGTTTATTTATTTATTTATTTATTTTACTGATTTATTTATTAGTATTTATTTGTTTATTTATTTATATTTATATTCTTATTTAGTAATTTATTTATTCATTTATTTAATTTTATTTCATGTTATTTATTTATCTATCTATTTTTTGCTACTACTACTATTCTTACTATGTAATACAACAACAACAACAACAACAACAACAACAACAACAACAACTACTACTACTACTACTACTACTACTACTACTACTACTACTACTGCTACTACTACTACTACTACTACTACTACTACCACCACCACCACTACTACTACTACTACGCAGTAATACTACAACAACAGCAACAGCAACAACAACAACAACTACTACTACTACTACTACTACTACTACTACTACAAGTCGTCATCGAGTTACGACTATCCAACTTACGAGTGACCAACTTTACGACCATGACCGCTTTCAGCTGTTGGCCAGCTGAACGCAACAAATGGATTTAGTAAAAACTCCTCCTCCTTCTCATTCGTGTCGTCACTAAAACTCGCTTCCTTGCCAGTCTCACTCAACAGCTCGTCAAAATGGTCCCCATCATCGTCAGACATTTCTAAATAAAAGGTTGAATTTGTATACGATGTGTAAAAGATGATAACAGTACAGTACTAAGACAGTGGTGATGCAATGATTATAACAAATAACAAATAGTGATACGGTAATATATAATTTAAAGATGGCTACATTATCATCACACAGTATAACATGTACATATGTAATTATTACATAGGCCGACTTACGACCAAGTCGACTTACGACCTGCCGGTTACAACCGATTGCGATTGTAAATCGACGACGACCTGTATTTATTTTTAATAGGTTTATATAGCGAGACTACAATGTTGCCTTGGTGGAGTACTTGTGCGTACATATCAAATGTATATGCTGTACTTTTCTGCCAGACAACTTTGACTCGGTAGATCGTGTCACGGGAAAATTAATTACAGAATGTAAATAAGTGTTGTAATATTCATCATAATAAAAATATGACAATGACTTTGACTGGAGGTCTTTGCATGATTTTGGTAAAGGACGCAGTGGTTTCCAGGCAGTCATACCTTCATCACCTGCCTTGTCCTCTCTACCTGCGTAAGATACCCACAGCCTTACAATTTCGTCATTTGTCCCTCTTCCGATCTCCCATAGCAGCAGCAAGTCTGTCTTGTGTCTGTTATGCTACATTATACTTCTGCCGGTCACAACGAACACTCAAGGTAAACCAACCGTAATGTGTTACCAAATCTGTATTTTTTTAGATCATGCATTTATCTGCAGCTTAGCAAACTATCTCTGTTCGAGAAACGTATTTATTAAAATTATTCTTATCAGTGAAAAGAGGGGCGGGTTGAAGCGTGGGCAAGCATTCTTACTGACCTTAGTTTCACAGCTTTGGAAATTTTGAGCCAAACCAGTAATTGTTTCGCTGACTAAGTGAGGAGCATCGAGGGCCAACCAGCGTGAATGGTTGTCATCTCCATCTGCTTAAGAAGTTCGAAGTTTTAAGCATCTTACGTCTCTCTCTCTCTCTCTCTCTCTCTCTCTCTCTCTCTCTCTCTCTCTCTCTCTCTCTCTCTCTCTCTCTCTCTCTCTCTCTCTCTCTTACCTCGGAGGGCTTGGAGTGACGCATTTTCTTGAAGGCGTCCCGTCTGGCCTGGGCTTCGGGACTCACCGAGGACCTTCCCTCCACTTCCTCCTCCTCCTCCCGCGGCTCCTCCACCTCCATGATGTCGCTGTGGTCACTTCGCTTCAGCTCCAGCTTTTGTTTCCCCATCTTCCGTCAACTTTAGTCAGAGCTGTTCAGTGTTTTCAGGAATCCACCAACTTGATCAGAAAATGAGGCGAACATTACTAAACAACCTATTTTCTAAAGAACCGTGTCATGTAGAATATTGTGGCACTTGTTCAGAAACTTGTATTCATCCTTCCAGAATGTGAGTGCAAGGAAAAAGGTATCCCTAGTAGTCTAATCTCTGGTCACTTTTTTTTTTCTTTTTTTTTTCTTTAGCGTTCTTAATGCCTTCCAACCATCACTTCACCTCCACCCCCTAAAAAATCAGATTTAAATGTTTTTGTGTGATTACCCAAACGGCTTTTCTCTCGCTTTGTGAGCTAGTTATACATATATATATATATATATATATATATATATATATATATATATATATATATATATATATATATATATATATATATATATATATATATATATAAATTCATTCGTACATTCAAGATACACTGTGTTGTAGAAAATCTGATAAAAGTAATGCCATACTTACTTCTATGCTTGTAAGTTAAGACATGGAATAGACAGAACTGTCATTACAAAAGATGTCTACATTTCATGTCTAGTTGTCTGCTGAATTGCACATATTTGACATAAACTACGAGCAGCATTTTCCCCTTAAAATTTCTGCTACGTGAATAAACATACAGTCCGCCGAGTGACACCTTTACTGACCTTCCCGGCCCTCCTCTGTCGTTTCGCGGCCGTAGTGTATGTTGTGCAGACTCGACCACTCAATATGTTGCTTTCCTTCCTTCGTGACGTGTGTCGCAATACAAACGTCTCTTTGTGGGAAGTAATTGTTATGTTCCCCTGATCATCGAGACTCACTGCCTCACCGTCTAACCATCACAGCTCCAGCAAAATACTCATCGTCTTGTTGGCTGGTGAATAAGTTTGCCACCACAAATAACAGTTCAATAAACACACTTGTAACACACTTCATGATATGTGATTATTCATGTAATTTTTATGTGCTTTCTTCTTCTTCTTCTTCTTCTTCGCTTTATTCAGAGACCATGTATCAGTTTGTGTAGCGTGGACTTAAGTCGGTCCCATTTCATCAAGTGCACCATCATTATCTGACGAGGCGCCTTGGTCGTGAGATGTCCTCATGGTTTTTGGTAGCGTCATTGCACATATTAAGCACGTTCTTCACTCACATTTCTCTGGTGTGGCTGGTAAGTGCCGATACACACTCGACTGCCACCACTCACCCGGCACCTCTCCTTTGCACACACACAAACACACGCACGCACATGCCAACACACACTACTGATGAATGTTCACGACGACCCGCTTTCTGCTTGGCAAGTCTATCTGCCTCAGGATCGAAAGAACACCTAAGTGTTTCTTAGTTACAATGAGACGTGCTGTGTGAGGAGTGTACGAAGGGAGCACAAGGCAGGCCAGCCATAGTTGGGAAGAGCAGTAGCAACAAAAGCAGCAAGGGAAGGGCGGCTTGGGGACCGTCAGGAGCTCTTGTGTGCTTAGCGTGAGGGGCGGAAGCCTGCCAAGTGCTCACGAGTAGTCAGTGGCTATGACCGCTGAACGGTGTGGACGGACGCCCCAGAGGTGATTGTCGTGGGCAGCAAGTCACCATTATTAAGTATTCAGGTGAAGATAAGAATTGCCGATTGTCTGAACTAACATTACATCATTTCATTCTAACGTTAATTACTTATCTGAGTCCTGCAGTACGATTTTGTGCAAATGGAAAAAAAAAAGTCAAAAGTAAGGCTAAATAATAATATCAAGCAAATGAACCATGAAATACATTAAGTAAAATGTTGATCACTGGTAGTTCTGGATTGTGAAACCGTAATACACCATGACCCTGATTTTAAGAATGTACATTACATCATTGACCGTTAGAAGAGCTTGAAGTACAAATTAGTTATGTATGGTGATAACTCTGTACGAGAGGCATATCTGACGAAGTAGTAGTAGTACGAAGTAGTGCTATGGGAGCGTTCCATTCACGCTGTGTGAAGTCAAAAGTTTATTGTCTCATTAATTCCCTTTCTTCAATCGACTGTATTCAATCTTTCACACGCCGCAGCAAGCTTCCATTGGTTGTTACGCTCTTCTGGATTCACGAACTCCTGCGGCCTCGTTGCCTAAGACTTTTTTTTTCTTTCTTTTCTTTTACCCTTACTGTGTATACCTTATCACTGGGGAATTAACATATATTTTAATTCTTCAGCCCTTTCGCGCACGTAAACCCTGAAACTACCTGCCAAACTGTGTTGCTGATCTTTTCTACGTTTTGAGGCAGCACTATTCCAAGACAAGAATGCCAAGACCTCCAGAAAGAATTTGCCCAACCCGATTAGAAGTCTTTTCTATTAGCTAATGTAGTAACGTTTTATGAGCTTTATATATATATATATATATATATATATATATATATATATATATATATATATATATATATATATATATATATATATATATATATATATATATATATATATATATATATATATATATATATATATGTGTGTGTGTGTGTGTGTGTGTGTGTGTGTGTGTGTGTGTGTGTGTGTGTGTGTGTGTGTGTGTGTGTGTGTGTGTTTTATCAATCTGTGTTGGTCACACTCAGACTTTATACACACACATACACACACACACACACACACACACACACACATAACATCAATAGTGGCAGAGTTCCGTATAGGAATAATTTGAATACTTTTTGGTGGTAAGTGTTTATTCATGCCTTCTTGCAACACTGAAGTAATTAGATACAAAACTTAATATAAAGGGGAAAATAGATACGCTGTATTGTTACACACACACACACACACACACACACACACACACACACACACACACACACACACACATAAATATATATATATATATATATATATATATATATATATATATATATATATATATATATATATATATATATATATATATATATATATATATATATATATATATATATATATATATATATATATATATATAAATAATATGGATGTCTTAAGTTTGCTTAGTGAGGTCGGTCAGAGGCATTTTGAAAGAAAAAAAATGCCATATTGGGCTGAGACTGTATGCGCATAGCTCACCCAGCCGCTCATCCTTCCCTCGGGTTGATAGATTCAAAGTCAAAGAATTTCTTATAGTCAGAGGAGTTAGGTGAGAGGTATACAGCACAGTTAAATTTAGTTTGAGAGTGACTCTGTAGTCGTAGCCAGATGGTGGAAAACTCAGATGATTCAAGAGCGTGGGCACGAGAGCAGGTTAAGTCATTGCGCACATAAACGCAACATCCAGCTTTGGATCGAAAATGAGGATAGAGAAAGTAGGAGGGAAGAGAAAAGGGACTACTGTCAGTTGCCTCATACACCTGAGTTTCAGTGAGGAAAAGAGGATAAGGTTTTAGAAGAGGAGAGGTGGTGTTCTACAGATTGAAAATTAGATCTTAGACCGCGAATGTTACAGAAGTTAATGAAGAAAAAGTTGAGGGGGGTGTCAAGACACTTAGGGTCGTCGACAGAAAGGCAGTCCAACCTGGGGACATTTATGGTCCCCTCTCCAGATGGGGACTCCGAGGCTGGTGTAGGAGTCGCCATGATAATTTTGAAATTTTTGAGTGAAGGGTGTGTGTGTTATTAGGTGCTTGTAGTTTTGTGTGGAGGAAGAGAGTTGTCTTTAGAGGGCAGGCTGTGACTGCCCCCTTGTGTTGTGAGACATAAAGGGAAACGTTCAGTGGGATCACAGCTGGGTTTAATGATAAGTTCACAGCACCCCGTGAACAGTGCTTTAGACCTCACTGGGAGTAATTATCGTTTCGGCAGGTGTCTACTGCCTCCTCCTACCTCGTGGCTTCCAGTGCATAATCTACTACGATCCATCACACTAGAATATTTTATCGGTATCATGTGCTATTTGTGCTGCGTTATGACTTTTGCTGTGCATTTTTATCTTGCAATTTATTTGGCATAAAAACGCCTTGTACTCTTGTTTTAGGCCTCTAGCGTTGTCCTAGTATTTTTTTTTTTTTTTTGTGGCCTGTGATTCGCTGTGCTGACGTCACAGCTATGTCAGTTTTGTGATTTGCCACTGTACTCTTTTCTAATGTCACTACTATGTGAGTTTTGTGATTCGCCACTGTACTCTTTTCTAATGTCACAACTATGTGAGTTTTGTGATACGCCAGTGCGTACTCACTTCTGACGTCATTGTTCTGTGAGCCTTGCGATTGGCCATAGTGCATACATCACGTGTTTTACACATGTAAGCGCGTCTTTATTATGTAAATCATGTGCTTCAATGTGTCTGCATTATCCCATGTGCTTTGTTCGTTGTAAGGACGCCGCGAGATGGGTGGCCGAGCAATGTGGCGGACGCTTCGCCTGCCCCTACATTACATGGCGCGCCTTTCCCCTCACTTTTCCCGTCACTGGTACCTGACGCCAGCCTCTAGCCGCCTCGGCTATCACCACGTGGGAGTGAGGACAACCCTCACCCCTTTGTCTCCGCGGTGCCCGGGCCTGCTCCACGGCCGGGTGGGCTCCTAGGACCTCACGAACCCTTTACCTTTCTAGCCTCACGACCTCCCTTCACCTCACGAGTCCCAGCCTGACCTGAGCCGGCCTAGCAATCACCCCAACATCAGAGTTCTGTCCGCCTGTCTTCGGTGGCGGACATGTGACTCGCTGGCAGCTCATCATATCATTTGTACAGTTTTATTTTATTAATATATCTGCAGCTGCTTTACAACGAGTTTATCTTCATTCTGGGCACCACCTATACTCAGTACTTGAAGTAGAAGCATATATTTCCTAGTACATGCAGCACCAGCAACAACAACAACAGTAGCGATAGTAGTGGCAACAACAGCAGCAGTGCAACAGTGAATTGGCAGAATTAATGTTATGGATGGATGGGTTGTGTTCGCGTCTGCAGACTACCGTAGTACACATTTCTTAAGGCTTCATCGCGGGCGGGGCTTCGCAGGTCCTCGGAAGGGAGACTATGTAATCTTGACATTCTTGAGCCATGCATTATTGCGATGATGAAAAGAATAACTCAGTTACGTTTCCTTCACTTGCACTACAAGCTGATCTGAAAATGGGTAGTAGTAAAATATTGAAAATTCGTGTTGAAGCGATGACATCATTATTAATAACAATCGCAATGCATGTTGGGAGACAAACATGAGAGAAATGAAGAAACTAAGAAAACAAGAAAAGAGCAGTGTTAAAATATTAAATGAGTGGGAGGATAAAAGAAGGCGGTCTTTTCTTTCTTTTCTCTTATCTTACAACAGTAGGACCATATCTAAACTGATTCCTTACTTATTTTTATCGCTAAGACAGTTTGACTGGTTAATTTATTGGATTATTGATTTATTTCATTATTTTCTTTAGTACCTTATGAAAATATCGTTGTTGTTTCTAATTCCAAGAAATATTTTCTCATTTCATTTTTTTTTATTGTATACTGGTATAAATGTTGCATTGTTGGTTATTTATTTTATGAGTGTTGTGGACCACCAAGTGAGCCGTTGGACAGGCGAATTGTGGCAGTCCTCGGCAAAGTTGGCTTGTGTTTACACGGCAGTGGCTGAAACAACTGGTGGGTACGTGCGGTTTTTTTGTGCCTTCTGAGCTTTGTATCGCATCTACATAAGAATGTAGGAAAACAAGATGGCTAGAAGCCATCAGGCCTGCAAATGGGAGTCCTTTTGTGAATTATAATTATTTCCATTTTTCATCCCCATCTATAAATTTGTCAGATCTTTTAAAGCTCCCTAGTGACTTAACACAAACAACCTGATTACTGAGCCCATTCCATTCACCTACCACTCAGTTTGGGAACAAATTCTTTTGTATCTCCTTAAATGTGTTTCAAACTTGAACCCATTATTTCTTGTTCTATCCTGATTACTGATCCTGATAATTTTTCTTAAGTCACCCTTGTTATATCCCCAATGCCACCTCGAAAGATGCAGCAGTCACGAATGAGGGAGTCCGAGGCAGGATAGGAAATAAAGGTGACGAGACGATGTGTCTCCTTTGTAAGGATTTGCATGCAGAAGTGAACATTTAACTTTCATGGAATTGTAGTATACAAATGAGTTTATGAATTTTGTGCTCTGTATTATTAAATAGAGGGGTGGGTATTATTCCAGTTTCACTACAAACTCACTTCTACTTTCGTGACTTGTCTCATTGGCTAAAACTGCTTGTGCTTGGTATTTTGAACCCAATATATATGTGTCGCAGATTAACAGTAACTCCATCAGCGATACTCACATTTATTGGTTTAGTTAGATTAGGATGCTAATAGCAAGAGCAGGATGAAGAACATGGCAACCATCACAACAAGAACAGCAGCAGTATTGCAGCTACCTATTTATTTTTGGTGGTAAGGTATTTGGCTGTGTTTTAGCCTTAGGCTCTATTTCAGCCCCAAGAAAATAAGAAATAGGGCTGCAAAACTCTTTTTAATATTTACCCTCTGTTCCTTATGGTAGGGGGAGGGAGGATTTGCAAAAAAATGCCCACTGACATGTTGGTCCCCAAATAGGGTCCAAAACAGTGGTCAAAAATTAAAGGATAAGTGTCTTGAAACCTCCCTCTTGAAGGAATTCAAGTCGTAGGAAGGTGGAAATACAGAAGCAGGCAGAGAGTTCCAGAGTTTATTAGAGAAAGGGATGAATGATTGAGAATACTGGTTAACTCTTGCATTAGAGAGGTGGACAGGGTGAGAGAAAGAAGAAAGTCTTGTACAGTGAGGCCACGGGAGAATGGGAGGCATGCAGTTAACAAGATCAAAAAAGCAGATAGCATGAAAATAGCGGTAGAAGATGCAACATTGCAGCAATGAGAAAGAAGCTGAAGGCAGTCAGTTAAAGGAGAGGAGTTGATGACATAAAAAACTTTTGATGGTAGATTATTTAAAAACACATCAAAACTTATCAGAAAAAAATAGTTTCATCTGCCATATGGAGTTTGTTGCTAAACTGGAAATTTAGAGAGGGGTGAAGGAAGGATGCTCTTGATCAACACAACATGATAGTTGGTGGTGGTTTATAAGTTTGTCCTCCTCCTCCTCCTCCTCCTCCTCCTCCTCCTCCTCCTCCTTGCAACATGGTTTCAGAACCAAGTGTTCCTGCTTAACAAACTTGCTAGACTTCTTTTATGAAGTATTTAACTCGTATGACGAGACAAAAGCTGTTGATATTATGTACCTTGATTTCCAGAAAGCTTTCGACACTGTTCCCCTTAAGAGACTCATCAGTAAAGTAAAAGCTCACGGCATTGCCAGAAACAACCTGAAATGGCTGAGAGACTGGCTCTCTGACAGAAAACAGCGTGTAGTGATAAATGGAAAAGAGTCACAGAGTGGCAAAAGGTAAATAGCGGTGTTCCTCAAAGCTCTGTATTAGGACCAGTACTTTTTATAATGTACATTAATGATATGGATGAAGGGATAAATTGCAAATTAAGTAAATTTGCAGACAACACCAAAATAACAAGTAGAGTAATGTTTGTGTCACAATGGCAGGAACTGCAGTGTGACCTCAATAAACTAACAAGCTGGGTAGAAAAATGGCAGATGAGATTCAATATAGAAAAGTATAAAATTCTACATATCGGAAGCAACAATGTTCAGGCGAGATATGTAATGAATAACATGCCACTGTCAAGCACCAATAAAGAAAAAGATCTTGGTGTCATTGTGTCAAACGACCTAAACCCGAGTCAACACTACAAAGAAACAGTAAAGGCGGCAAATAAATTAGTAGGGTTCATTGGAAGAACCTTTGAATTTAAATCAGAAAAGGTTATACTTGCCTTATATAACTCACTGGTGCGTCCTCATCTAGAATACTGTGTACAGTTCTGGTCACCATATTACAAAAAAGACATTGAAAAAGTAGAAAAGATACAGTGCAGTCACAAAGATGATTCCAAGACTGCGTAATAAACTGTATGAGGAATGACTGGAAGAACTAAACCTATTTAGTTTAACAAAGTGCAGGATAAGAGGAGACCTGATTGAAGTGTTCAGAATTTTTAAAGGATATAGTAACATTGATGCACATAAATATTTTACCATTGATCATTCTAGCCTAACAAGAAATAATGGATTCAAGATTATACCCAAACGTTTTAAATCACATGAGGCCAAACATTTTTCTTTAATCGTACAGTAAATATATGGAATAAACTTCCTGCAGAAATCGTAAACAGCAATTCTATTGAATCATTCAAAAATAAAATAGACAAATATTTAAAAGCAAATCCCCAACAAGCTCTCTTCTTGTCTGAATAATTACTAAATTCACTAATAAACTCTTATAGTACACACACCAATTATATTATAAATTGTATTAACTTTCAGATAGGCATATAGAGTTCACCATAGGGTGAATAGTAGAACTTCCTTTCAACCTTTCCTATGAAAATTCCATGTCAATTTTTCCATACTGCATGGTACTTTTCCCAACTATTTCCATGCCAGCGCAAGCTGGAGGTAGTGGTGGGTGGGGAGTAGCCTTCTATGCTGTCCTGTCTCTCTTCCCTGTAGCTAGTTAGAAGTAGTTACCAAACAGCCTTGCAAGGACCAAAAGGTCTGTTGCTGTTTGGCTTTCCTTTGTATTCCTCCTCCTCCTCCTCCTCCTCCTCCTCCTCCTCCTCCTCCTCCTCCTCCTCCTCCTCCTCCTCCTCCTCCTCCTCCTCCTCCTCCTCCTCCTCCTCCTCCTCCTCCTATTTATCACACCATCATTAAAGTTGTGTCTGTGTTCCAGTTTCCTCAGAATTGTTTGCAGAGTAACACGCCCCATTGTTACTCCCCACACCTCACACACCCACAAGATGGCTGACCCAGATGTTGTGTCTCCCCATAAGAAACAAGCTGTTGAAGGAGACTCTAGCCTTGGTAAGTTGTCTGCAATATCTCTGCCATATCCCGGAGTTGGTATTGAAATAGTTCTGTCTACTAGTTCTGCCTGATATAGTGAAGTCTTTTTTTATATCTTTTATAGTGTTATCCTTTATGTTGTCTGTTGGTCTTGTTCACTGTATACTACAGGTTATAGCATTATCATGATTATCACTTTTATTTTATCTCCTTATTTTATTTCTTTATTTGTTATCCTGTGATAGGGGTATGGCCACACACTCTGATACCAAAAATAATGTCACTGTGTTCTGAACGCATCATGAAATGCAACTGAAAGGACAAGATGACTGGGAGCACTTTCTATATATCTGTTTCTGTAGGAATCAAGATATCTTGAGTTGTCTTGCCTGTTTTCCTTTTAAGGGATCTCTAGCTGGGTGTTCCACTAATCTAGACTTGCAATGCCATATGTTAAGGAATAACATGTAGGAGAGAATGCTGAATATGAAGAACATAAGCAGTGTGTCATCTTCATTACTTCCTTTTTATCTCATAAACATTTTTTTTTTTTTTTTTTTTTTTTTGGTGGGGGAGGTTTATTGCTTTTTTGGGAGTTTATTTATTTATTTATTTTTGTTTGTTTATTCTTCATATTTATATGTGTCACTAAATATGCAGTTAAAAATTAATCTAAGAGTGAAACAAGGCTTTTTTTTTTTTTTTTTTATGTAGGAGGGGGACTGGTCAAGAGCAACAAAAATATAATAAGTTCATGTCATAGGAAAGAGGAAATACAGAAGCAGGCACGGAGTTCCAGAGTTTATCAGAGAAAGAGATGAATGATTGAGAATACTGGTTAACTCTTGCATTAGAGAGGTGGACAGAATAGGGGTGAGCAGTGAGGCTGCAGGAGGAGGGGAGGCATGCAGTTAACAAGATCAGAAGAGCAGTTGGTATGAAAATAATAGTAAAAGATAGCAAGAGATGCAACATTGTGGCAATGAGAGAGAGGCTGAAGACAGTCATTTATAGGAGAGGAGTTGATACAATGAAAAACTTTTGATTCCACCCTGTCTAAAAGAGCAGTATGAGTGAAAACCACACAATACACGTGAAGCATACTCCATACGTGGATGAATAAGGCCCCTGTACAGAGTTGGCAGCTGGGAAATGAGAAAAACTGGCAGAGACAACTCAGAATGCCTAACTTCATAGAAGCTGTTTTAGCTAGAGATGAGATGTGAAGTTTCCAGTTTAAACTATAAGTAAAGGGAAGACTGAGGATGTTCAGTGTAGAAGAGGGGGACAGTTGAGTGCCATTGAAGAAGAAGGGATAGTTGTCTGGAAGGTTGTGTTGAGTTGATAGATGGAGGAATTGAGTTTTTGAGGCATTGAACAATAATAACTTTGCTCTGCCACAATCAGATATTTTAGAGAGCTCAGAAGTCAGATGTTCAGTGGCTTCCCTGCAAGATCTGTTTACTTCCTGAAGGGTTGGGCGTCTACGAAGACATGAAAAGTGCAGGGTGGTATCATCAGTGTAGGACTGTGACTGTCTACCACAGCAGCAATAGAATGGTCAGAAAGGAAACTGGATAGGACAAGAAGGTTGGTTTAGAAGATGATTAATGAGTAACAGGAAAAGAGTGGGTGACAGGACAGAACCCAGAGGGACACCATTGTTAATAGATTTAGGAGACAAACAGTGACTGTCTACTACAGCAGTAATAGAATTGTCAGAAAGGAAACTTGAGATGAAGTTACAGAGAGAAGGATAGAAACCATAGGAAGGTAGTTTGGAGATCAAAGCTTTGTGCCAGATTCTATCAAAAGCTTTTGATATGTCCAAGGCAACAGCAAAAGTTTCACCAAAATCTCTAAAAGAGGATGACCAAGACTCAGTAAGGAAAGCCAGAAGATCCTGTTGAGGATAGACTCAAAACTTTAGAGAGGCAGGAAATTAAAGCAATAGGATGATAGTTTGAGAGATTAGAATGGTCACCCTTTTTAGAAACAGGCTGAATTTAGACAAACTTCCAGCAAGAAGGAAAGATAGATGTTAATAGACAGAATTGGAAGAGTTTGACTAGGCAAGGTGCAAGCACAGAGGCACAGTTTCAGATGGACCATTAGGTCCATAAGTCCTTTGAGGGTTTAGGCCAGCAAGGGCATGGAAAACATCATTACCAAGGATCTTAATGAGTAGCGTGAAGTAGTCAGAGGGTGGAGGAGATCCATCCATCCAAGATAGAGATTTTAGCAAAAATTTGAGCAAAGAGTTCAGCTTTAGAAATAGATGAGATGGCAGTGGTGCCATCAGGTTGAAATAAAGAAGGGAAAGATGAAGAAGTAAAGTTATTGAAGATGTTTTTGGCTAAGTGCCAGAAATTACAAGGGGGGTTGGATTTTTTAAAATTTTGACACTTTCTATTAATGAAGAACACACATTTGTTAAGGTCATGCTGATACAGGTTGGCCTGGATGGACAAAGCCTGTGTTAATTTGTGCTCTACAGGAAATGAGTGGGTCACACGACTACTTTTACATTTTTTTATGTATATGTACATATATAGACCTTAATTATCAATATGATATAGGACTAAATTTTGATATGTAAAATATTTTTTCAAACCCGCGCCCCCACCTTTTTTTTTTTTTTTTTTTTTTTTTTTTTTTTTTTTTTTTTTTTTTTTTTATCTCCCTCTTCAACCCTGTTAAGCCTCATTGCAGATACAGGTGTGACAATAATCATCTACATATATATGGTTCTTGCAGGGTCTGTGGTGGCTAGTCACTATAACAACATTGAGGAAAAGGGACTTAGGGAGCGTTCCAAGAGTCGTATCTTTTACATGCGCAACTCAAACAACTGGATTAAGAGTTTCCTCATATCATACTGCCTGAAGCAGATCCGGGACCGACAGGTGGATGGATACCCCATATCAGTGCTGGATCTGGGCTGTGGCAAGGGGGGCGATCTCCTCAAGTGGCAGAAGGTGTGTGAATATTTCTTTACATGGCTTGACTGATGTTCTATTTCAATATATATATATAAATATATATATATATATATATATATATATATATATATATATATATATATATATATATATATATATATATATATATATATATATATATATATATATATATACACACACACACACACACACACACACACACACACACACACACACACACACACACACACACACACACACACACACACACAGTGGAACCCTGGTTCTTGAACTGAATTCATTTCTGAATGCTGTTCGAAATCCATAATGTTTGAAAACTTAAACTATTTTCCCCATTGGATTCAGTGTTCCCAGACACCAGCCTACCCTGTCTTAGCAGCTTATGACAGACAGTCCCACAGCCAAGATGGCTGCTTCACTACATCTCCAGCTCACATATTATTTATTCAGAAAGGATGTATGGAATGAATTTAATGACACAGAACTCATCAGAAAATACTGTTTAGACCAATCTAGTGAGGGTAGCCTTACAGAGGGACACAGAGAGGAGCAACCCACTTACTGCCAAAATGAAGGTGATTCAATACATCCTTTCTGAATATATAATTTCTGAGCTGAAGATGTTGTGGAACAGCCATCTTGGCAGTGGGTGTGTCTGTCATAAGCTGCTAAGACAAGGTGACTGGTGTCTAGGAATAGATTAATCCATTTTACATTAATTCCTATGGAGAAAATAATTTCGGTTTCTAAACATTTCAGATTTTGAACAGCATTCAGGAATTAATTAAGTTTGAGAACCAAGGTTCATATATATATATATATATATATATATATATATATATATATATATATATATATATATATATATATATATATATATATATATATATATATATATATATATCACATCTATTCCTAAAGCTGAACTCTTCGCTCAAACATTTGCAAAAAACCCTACCTTGGACGATTCTGGGCTTGTTCCTCCCTCTCCTCCACCCTCTGACTACTTCATGCTACCTATTAAAATTTTTCGCAATGATGTTTTCCATGCCTTTGCTGGCCTAAACCCTCGGAAGGCTTATGGACCTGATGGGGTCCCTCCTATTGTTCTCCGAAACTGTGCCTCCGTGCTTGCACTTTGCCTAGTCAAACTCTTTCAGCTCTGTCTGTCAACATCGACCTTTCCTTCTTGCTGGAAGTTTGCCTACATTCAGCCTGTTCCTAAAAAGGATGACTGTTCTAATCCCTCAAACTACTGTCCTATTGCTTTAATTTCCTGCCTATCTAAAGTTTTTTAATCTATCCTCAACAGGAAGATTCTTAAACATCTATCACTTCACAACCTTCTATCTGATCGCCAGTATGGGTTCTGTCAAGGCCGCTCTACTGGTGATCTTCTGGCTTTCCTTACTGAGTCTTGGTCATCCTCTTTTAGAGATTTTGGTGAAACTTTTGCTGTTGCCTTGGACGTATCAAAAGCTTTTGATAGAGTCTGGCACAAAGCTTTGATTTCCAAACTACCTTCCTATGGCTTCTATCCTTCTCTCTGTAACTTCATCTCAAGTTTCCTTTCTGACCGTTCTATTGCTGCTGTGGCAGAAAGTCACTGTTCTCCTCCTAAATCTATTAACAGTGGTGTTCCTCAGGGTTCTGTCCTGTCACCCTCTCTCTTCTTATTATTCATCAATGATCTTCTAAAACAAACTTCTTGTCCTATCCACTCCTACGCTGATTATACCACCCTGCACTTTTTCACATCTTTTCATAGATGCCCAACCCTTCAGGAAGTAAACATTTCACGCAGGAAAGCCACAGAATGCTTGACTTCTGATCTTTCAAAAATTTCTGATTGGGACAGAGCAAACTTGGTATTGTTGTATGCCTCAAAAATTCAATTCCTCCATCTATCAACTTGACATAACCTTCCAGACAACTATCCTCTCTTCTTCAATGACACAGCTGTCCCCTTCTTCTACACTGAACATCCTCAATCTGTCCTTTACTTATAATCTGAACTGGAAACTTCACATCTCATCTCTAGCTAAAACAGCTTCTATGAAGTTAGGCGTTCTGAGACGTCTCCACCAGTTTTTCTTACCCCCCCCCCATCTGCTAACTCTGTACAAGGGCCTTATCCGTCCATGTATGGAGTATGCTTCACATGTCTGTGGGGGTTCCACTCATACTGCTCTCCTAGACAGGGTGAAATCAAAAGATTTTCGTCTCATCAACTCTTCTCTAACTGACTGTCTTCAGCCTCTCTCTCATTGCCGCAGTGTTGCATCTCTAGCTATCTTCTACCGCTATTTTCATGCTAACTGCTCTTCCGATCTTGCTAACTGCATGCCTCCCCTCCTCCCGTGGCTTCGCTGCACAAGACTTTCCCTTTCTTTGGTAAACTCTGGAACTCCCTACCTGCTTCTGTATTTCCACCTTCCTATGACTTTAATTCCTTCAAGAGGGAGGTTTAAAGACACTTATCCTTCAATGTTTGACTACCACTTTGGACCCTTTTATGAAACTGGTATTTCAGTGGACATTTTTCTTTTATTGGACTTTTGTTGCCCTTGGCCAGTGTCCCTCCTATATATATATATATATATATATATATATATATATATATATATATATATATATATATATATATATATATATATATATATATATATATATATATATATATATATATATTATTTATTTATTTATTTATTTTTCTTTTTTTTTTCTTTTCTTTTTTCTTTTTCTTTTTCTTCACAATTCTATCTGTTTATTTACCCACTGTATCTGTATATGCTTGTTTCTAAGAAATTACATAAGAGGATAACAAGAAGAGTAGAGTTTTCCTTTATTCCTGTTCTTTCATTCCTTTACTGCTTAGATCTTGTCATTCTTTTTTTCCTCTTTTCACTTAATCCAGCATACTCATCCTATTTCACTTGAGGTCATCCTCTTTCAAGCTAAAGTAGGATAGGAAATTGTCACATGTGACAATATGTAACACTCCCTCCCTTGGGCCATTCATAAAAACAATGAGAAATTTATCTAAATGTAGGATAAATGTTTAGGCTTCAAAGGCCTTAGTTGGGGATCAAATCCTTGATCAAGATAAGAGAAGGATAGTGCCATAGATGTCAGGACCATGACAATTGCCAGATTCCAAAACAGTTTTAGCACATTTGTACTCCCAATCATTACATGGTTCCCTTCCTCCTTTTTGATCAGTTTTTGATGGTTCTATTTTCCCCTATACTATAATTTTCTTTACTTTAAGGCAGACTGAGCTTCTTCAAAGAAGCCATGGGGCACTCCCCATCCAGACATACAATAATCTGTCAATAAAGCAAATTTATTTGGGAGGAAGAGTAGTTAGGTTATCTGATAGTTTGGATTAGTTATCCACTGCTTAATTCAAGCAAACTTTCTTCAGTGTATTGGTAGTTTTGTTCAGTCAGGTGTCCACTACCTAAACTGAACTTTATTCAGTATATTGAGGGGTATGTTTAGTCTTGTACTGTATTGAATATAAAACTATATGTTTACTTAAGGCAATGTACAGTGGAACCTCAGTTCTAGAACTTAATTCGTTCCTGAATACCTTCCAAAATCCAAAATGTTTGAAAACCGAAACTATTTTCCCCATAGGAATCAATGTAAAATGGATTAATCCATTCCCAGACACCAGCCTACCCTGTCTTAGTGGCTTATGACAGACACTCCTACAGCCAAGATGGCTGCTTCACAACATCTCCAGCTCACAAATTATTTATCCAGAAAGGATGTATTGAATGAACTTAGTGACACAGAACTCACCAGAAGATACTATTTAGACCGTGCAGGTATTCTCTTTGTCTCCGATCTAGTGAGGGGAACCATACAGAATGACACAGAGAGGACCAACCGACTTACCGCCAAAATGGTGATCATAACACTTAGACATCTTGCTGCTGGGGAAAGCTATTGGAAAAATGCAGTTGTGCTGTAGTTTTGGCATTGGGGCCATTGAGAGAGTCACAGGTAGCTCAGGATTACTCCTGAGCACCAAAAATTGTTTGTTTACAACAAGGTTTTTCAATGGGACTTCATTTACCTTATTTCAAAGATTGAATTACTGTTAACACTCTGTGTCTCTCCTCAAAATATATAAAAACAAAGTAAATATTTGTAGAAACTATGAATTAGTAATAAACAGAAGCTTTTGCTATGCCTTTTAATATTTGAAATCAAGTAACTTTGTTCAAAAACTGAATTATGGCATGACAACCAAAGCAATGAGTTCAAAATTTTGTTAAAAAAATTTACTTGTTCATAAAGAGAGGCATTCATTAACTTAGGTTCCACTATACTTTGTTACTACACTGTACATAACAGCAATATGTATATCTGCACACAACAACAGCCAAACACAAACTGAGTAGATGCTACATTGAATTTCCATCCCCTGAAACTTATGCCTTTTATATTTATGCCCCAAACCATGTCAGCTTTAATTTCCAGCTTGCCAAAAACTCTTTCATCAGTGAGAAATGTCAAAATCTAGCTAGTTCATCTCCTTGAGACCTTTGGCATCTGGCCAAAAATATCTCAGCAATTTTTCTTCTTCCTCTTCCCCCTTCTATTTCATCCAGATGGCTTCACTGCCATCTCCTATCTCTAAAGCTGAAATTTTCTCACACCTTTACTCACAACTTCACTCTAGATGATTCAAATTTTGTTTCTCTTTTACCTTCCTCCCCTAACTATATTATTCCTGTTATAGAAATTCTTTTTATTTTATTCTTTCTCCTTAACTGGTCTGGTTTTTCCATCTCTATCTGTCAATATCCACTTCTTAATGAAAGTTTACTGACCTGTTTCCAAGGAGGGTGTGTGAATACAGACTACAATTTTCAGTGTTTAGCGCTGGAGGGCTGGTCTTGGCGGGATGAAAATGACCACCAGCGCTGGTCCTTGAGGTGTTAAATATTTCCTTATCAATACTTTAGCACTTCTCATACATGAGTGTGTATTGTTATAAAGATTATTTTTTCCTTTCTCACCTGCACAGGGCAACATTCAGTATTTGGTTTGTGCAGACATAGCAGAGACCTCTGTGGAGCAGTGCAAGGAACGGTACAACCGGACCAAGAACAGAGGCCGCGGGAACTGCTTCAATGCAGAGTTCATTGTGGCTGACTGTACCAAGGTGAGTGAGGCTACTTAGACGCATTTATGCTGCTAGGGATAGGCAAAGGAATCACAAGTGAAAAATATGCAACAAGTATTCTTCATATAATATTCTTTAGAGAAGAAAATTAAGAAAATACAATAATTTATGGAGATATATGATAGAATAGATTCCTGTACTATTTGAAATGAGTAAAAAACCACTAAAGGGAATTAAAATGCTGGAGAGATGTTTGATGTATTACATTGCATGGAGTGACTGCACCCTAGGTTTTACAGAGACATTTCTGGGAAAAAACTTTTATACATTTTATACTTTTTCTGGAAGAAATTTCATTATATATTCTGGAAAATGGTATTAATTCTAGAAGAGGCTTTAATTTACAGGAACACATTTCAGGGGAAATAAAGTATGATGTACTGAGTGTATCAGATAAGCATCTTTTAAATAGATGGGTCAGGAATGTAGAAAGGAAGGATGGGGATGTAATATAAACAAAATTAAAAGATTGAGTGATTGGTAAGGTAAACCTAAGGTGAATAACCGAGTGCAGCAAAAGGTGTAGGAGAAATAAGAGAATTTAAAATGAATGACCAAGCATGGAAATGTTTTATATAGATTCTCTCTTATCACAAAAATGCTTTTACATAAAATATCTAGAATAGAGCATCACATATATTGTGGTTTGTTTATGTTTATTTTTCTAAACCCAACAGAAAAGGATCAGGCCACTTATGGAGAACTCCAAGAGGCAAATGGATCTAGTTTCATGTCAATTTGCCTTCCACTACTGCTTTGAGAGTCTCCCTCAGGCAGAGACAATGCTTCGTAATGTGTCCGAGAACCTCAAGAAAGGAGGATATTTTGTGGCCACGATCCCCAGTGCTTACGAGATCATGTGAGGCACAGGGTGATGGTGGAATGAATCATCATATATATATATATATATATATCATACAAATACTTCAGGAAGGAAATAGAATAGTGTTTGTAGTTCTCTCATCAACCTATACACTGACATAGCTTTCATCTCTTCAGCTACCTGTTTGTGATATGTCTGTCTCTTAAATCTACCTGTGCCCTTCTCAGTGAAGACTGCTGCAATGAAAGTCTTCAGGCCTAGTTTGTGTTCTTGTTGAATTTTCATTTTCTTGTTCATCAGTAGATATTTCACTTACTGATTCCTTCACTGAGATTGCCACTACAGCAAAGTATGTAACTGCTTCTTGACTGGCCTGCTCACATGGACTGCAGCATGTTAGTGGTCTTGTGTAGTCTTTTCTAGTGCCTTTTCCAGGAACTGCTGCTCTTTTCTTATATTATTCATGCATTGTTTGTTGCTCATCAGTTTGAGTTTTTGTCATTAATTTTTGTCTCCCAGCTCAGACATATTTATTTATTTATTTTATTTATTTATATATATATTTTATTTTATTTTGTTTTATTTTATTTTATTCTATTTTAATTAATTAATTAATTAATTTATTTATTTATTTATTTATTTATTTATTTATTTATTTATTTATTTAATCATATATATATATTTTTTCACATTAGTATGGGTATCCCAGAGGGAGGGTATGGAAATAAACAAGCATTCAGTCTAAAGCAAATCATGATATCTGTGGGGCTGCACACAAAAAAAATAGCTCCATGTCATCCCAGTTGTTTTTCCCTTCAGAGATACAATTTTTACTAATGATTCCTTTGATTTAAAGAGACCTGAGTGAGAAGATATTGTTTTTTGATCAAGTCTGGGATCCCACACAAAGAGTGTATTTAATATTTTCATTCATTGCTTTCAGATGTTCAAAAGCCTGCACATGAGGTGGGGATAGATGGATTTATCCCCTCATTATGTGTCTTATTTATATATTTTCCTCTTATTTTGCAGCTCATCCTCATGTGTTTTCATTATGTAGCTTATGCAGATATTTGTTTTATTTAGACTGGAAGTGGCCTTTCCCTAATGGTTGTGAAGCCCTGCTTTGGTAGCTGGTAGCTTAGTAATGCTGGACTGTAAACCTTTCATCATGCTGTTAGCTGAGTAAGCTTTGTAAAGTTCCACATTACCAGAGGTGTTATTGTCTTTGTCATCTCTTTGATAAGCAGAATCCCATTATCCTATACTCAGACCAGTTCTTGTTTTACCATATATAAGAATTTATAATTTCTATTATCCATTCATGTATTGATAATGGTCATAGTATCTTTCAGAATACTTTTCTTGATCATTCTTGGGCCATGAGATACAAGACAATTGTTTTAGATCTAACACTAAGGTATACAACACCGACACATCCCTTCTCTTGGTATTGAAGGTTCAACACAAATATGGCTGAATTGTCAAGGGTAGACTGTGTCCTCTAACCACTGCCACCTTCCCTCTCACAGGTCACGGATGAAGTTAAGTGGTGGCCGGAAATGTGGCAATGAGGTGTACACAATAGAGTTCCCAGAGAGCCGATCAGAGAACCCACCACTCTTTGGTGATCGTTACAATTTCTTCCTGGAGGGAGTTGTTGACTGCCCAGAGTTCCTAGTTCATCCACCCACTCTACAGAAGTAAGTCTGGGAGCTGTTATAGAGATCACAGCCAAGGTGTTCAGTGTGCAGTCTGCTTATTTTATCATCCTCATATCATTTTATGCTGGAAAGGATATGCACCCACTATGGCAGTAGACACCTGCCGAAACGATAATTACTCCCAGTGAGGTCTAAAGCACTGTTCACGGGGTGCTGTGAACTTATCATTAAACCCAGCTGTGACCTCACTGAACGTTTCCCTTTGTGTCTCACAACACAAGGGGGCAGTCACAGCCTGCCCTCTAAAGACAACTCTCTTCCTCCACACAAAACTACAAGCACCTAATAACACACACACCCTTCACTCAAAAATTTTAAAATCATAATGGCGACTCCTACACCAGCCTCGGAGTCCCCATCTGGGGAAGGGACCATAAATGTCCCCGGGTCAGACTGCCTTTCTGTCGACAACCCTAAGTGTCTTGACACCTCCCTCAACTTTTTCTTTATTAACTTCTGTAACATTCGTGGTCTAAGATCTAATTTTCAATCTGTAGAACACCACCTCTCCTCTTCTAAACCTCCTCATCTTTTCCTCACTGAAACTCAGGTGTCTGAGGCAACTGACAGTAGCCCCTTTTCTGTTCCCTCCTACTTTCTCTATCCTCATTTTCGATCCAAAGCTGCATGCTGCGTTTATGTGCGCAGCGACTTAACCTGCTCTCGTGCTCACGCTCTTGAATCTTCCGAGTTTTCCACCATCTGGCTGCGACTACAGAGTCACTCTCAAACTAAATTATCTGTGCTGTATACCTCTCACCTAACTCCTCTGACTATAAGAAATTCTTTGACTACTTAACTTCCAAAGTGGAGCACATTCTGACTCTTTTCCCTTTTGCAGAGATCTCCATTCTTGGAGACTTCAATGTTCACCACCAGCTTTGGCTTTCCTCTCCCTTCACTGACCATCCTGGTGAACTAGCCTACAACTTTGCTATCCTCCATGACATAGAGCAATTGGTGCAACACCCTACTCGTATTCCTGACTGTCCTGGAGATACGCCCAACATTCTTGACCTTTTCCTGACCTCTAATCCTTCCGCTTATGCTGTTACCCTTTTTTCTCCGTTGGGCTCCTCCGATCACAATCTCATATCTGTATCTTGTCCTATCGCTGCAATCCCTCCTCAGGATCCCCCTAAGCGAAGGTGCCTTTGGCGTTTTGCCTCTGCTAGTTGGGGGGGACCTGAGGAGGTATTTTGCTGATTATCCTTGGAATGACTACTGCTTCCGTCTCAAAGACCCGTCTTTGTGTGCTGAGTGCATAACAGAGGTGATAGTGTCTAGCATGGAGGCGTACATTCCTCACTCATTTTCTCGTCCTAAATCTTCTAAACCTTGGTTTAACGCAGCTTGTTCTTGTGCTATACATGAAAGAGAGGTGGCCCACAAAAGGTACTTAAGCCTTCCATCACCAGAATCTCATGCACTTTATATTTCTGCCCGGAACCATGCCAAGTCTGTTCTCCAACTAGCCAAAAATTCCTTCATTAACAGAAAGTGACAAAACCTTTCAAGATCTAACTCCCCTCGTGACTTCTGGCATCTAGCCAAAAATATCTCCAATAACTTTGCTTCTTCTTCTTTCCTTCCTCTGTTTCAACCAGATGGCACCACTGCTATCACATCTATTTCTAAAGCCGAACTCTTCATTCAAATCTTTGCTAAAAACTCTACCTTGGATGATTCTGGGCTTGTTCCTCCCTCTCCACCCTCTGACTACTTCATGCCACCTATTAAAATTCTTCGCAATGATATTTTCCATGCCTTCACTGGCCTAAACCCTCGGAAGGCTGATGGACCTGATGGGGTCCCTCCTATTGTTCTCCGAAACTGTGCCTCCGTGCTTGCACCTTGCCTAGTCAAACTCTTTCAGCTCTGTATGTCAACATCTACCTTTCCTTCTTGCTGGAAGTTTGCCTACATTCAGCCTGTTCCTAAAAAGAGTGACCGTTCTAATCCCTCAAACTACCGTCCTATTGCGTTAATTTCCTGCCTATCTAAAGTTTTTTAATCTATCCTCAACAGGAAGATTCTTAAACATCTATCACTTCACAACCTTCTATCTGATTACCAGTATGGGTTCTGTCAAGGCCACTCTACTGGTGATCTGGCTTTCCTTACTGAGTCTTGGTCATCCTCTTTTAGAGATTTTGGTGAAACTTTTGCTATTGCCTTGGACATATCAAAAGCTTTTGATAGAGTCTGGCACAAAGCTTTGATTTCCAAACTACCCTCCTACGGCTTCTCTCCTTCTCTCTGTAACTTCATCCCAAGTTTCCTTTCTGACTGTTCTATTGCTGCTGTGGTAGACGGTCACTGTTCTTCTCCTAAATCTATTAACAGTGGTGTTCCTCAGGGTTCTGTCCTGTCACCCACTCTCTTCTTATTATTCATTAATGATCTAAACCAAACTTCTTGTCCTATCCACTCCTGTGCTGATGATACCACCCTGCACTTTTCCACGTCTTTTCATAGACGTCCAACCCTTCAGGAGGTAAATATTTCACGTGTTCACAGAACGCTTGACTTCTGATCTTTCTAAAGTTTCTGATTGGGGCAGAGCAAACTTGGTATTGTTCAATGCCTCAAAAACTCAATTCCTCCATCTATCAACTCGACACAACCTTCCAGACAACTATCCCCTCTTCAATGACACTCAACTGTTCCCCTCTTCTACACTGAACATCCTCGGTCTGTCCTTTACTTATAATCTAAACTGGAAACCTCACATCTCATCTTTAGCTAAAACAGCTTCTATAAAGTTAGGCGTTATGAGATGTCTCCGCCAGTTTTTCTCATCCCCCCAGCTGCTAACTCTGTACAAGGGCCTTATCCGTCCATGTATGGAGTATGCTTCACATGTCTGGGGGGGATTCCACTCATACTGCTCTTCTAGACAGGGTGGAATCAAAAGCTTTTCGTCTCATCAACTCCTCTTCTCTAACTGACTGTCTTCAGCCTCTCTCTCACCGCCACAATGTTGCATCTCCAGCTGTTTTCTACTGCTATTTTCATGCTAATTACTCTTCTGATCTTGCTAACTGCATGCCTCCCCTCCTCCCACGGCCTCACTGCACAAGACTTTCTTCTTTCTCTCACTCCTATTCTGTCCACCTCTCTAACGTAAGAGTTAACCAGTACTCTCAATCATTCATCCCTTTCTCTGGTAAACTCTGGAACTCCCTGCCTGCTTCTGTATTTCCACCTTCCTATGACTTGAATTCCTTCAAGAGGGAGGTTTCAAGACACTTATTCATCAATTTTTGACCACTGCTTTGACCCTTTTATGGGACTGGCATTTCAGTGGGCATTTTTTTTTTTCTTATTTTTGTTGCCCTTGGCCAGTGTTCTTCCTCCATAAAAAAAAAAAACGAACTGGAAGTTTTTTTAAGGGCATTTAATTTGAAGCATCCATATCACACCAGAATATAATGTCTGACTGAATCTAAGCATCAGAAATAGGTCGTCAGTATAAATCTAAAATCTTTGCTATAATTATTCAAATACTATAACATTAAAAGTATAAATTCAAGGGTTACTTGTTCCTCACGTTCCATGTCCAGCTATATCATAGAATTTTAAAAAGAAGGCTATTATTGCATTTCATATTTAGAGGCATTCTCTGTAATACTAATGAAATGTTAGAATTATTCAAATAATAAAACTTCTTATAACATTTTAATTTGGTGAACACAGTGTCAATTTATCTCCATTTAAGTATATTTGCTTCGTGAATTACTTTTTTTTTTTTTTTTTACCTGAGAATGGCTGCTTGTATTCTATCAGCATGAACAGGTATGAAATCTTTGGCCTCATTTATTTACATTCAAATTCATTATAACCAGAATTATAATTATTTGAAGGTTTAGAGACCATTTTAGATTCATACTGTTTTTGACTTATTCCCATGCCATGATTCAGCTAGACCTAGCTGCACAATATTTGAGGCTATTAGTGGAATAAGGTCTCAAGTGCTACTTTTTTAAGCTTCATAGAAGCTAAAACAGCTTCTATCAAGTTAGGCATTCTGAGACGTCTCTGCCAGTTTTTCTCACCCACCTAGCTGCTAGCTCTGTACAAGGGCCTTATCTGTCCATGTATGGAGTATGCTTCACATGTCTGGGGAGGTTCCACTCATACCGCTCTTCTAGACAGGGTGGAATCAAAAGCTTTTTGTCTCATCAACTCTCCTCTAACTGACTGTCTTCATCTGCTCTCTCATCACCGCAGTGTTGCATCTCTAGCTGTCTTCTACCACTATTTTCATGCTAACTGCTCTTCTGATCTTGCTAACTGCATGCTTTCCTTCCTCCCGCGGCCTCACTGCACAAGACTTTCTTCTTTCTCTTACCCTTATTCTGTCCATCTCTCTAATGCAAGAGTTGACCAGTATTCTCAATCATTCATCCTTTTCTCTGGTAAACTCTGGAACTCCCTGCCTGCTTCTGTATTTCCACCTTCCTATGACAAATTCCTTCAAGAGGAAGGTTTCAAGACACTTATCCTTCAAATTTTGACTGCTGCTTTGGACCCTTTTCTGGGACTGGCAACTCAGTGGGTTTTTTTATTAACTGGATTTTTGTTGCCCTTGGCCAGTGTTCTTCCTACATAAAAAAAAAAAAAAAAAGCTGATAAAGATATACTGGATTTTTTTTTTTTTTTTTTTTTTCTTTTTTTTTTTTTAGCTGAAACATCTTTCATATTTTGGAATGGTGCTATAAGAAAAAGATTTCTCTGAAGGTTAACAAACCAACTGACACTCATTTGCTGAATTTTTGTCTCCAGTGTTCTGTTGGCAGTGTGGCGCTTAATGGTATGTGTCAAGCTTTGTGATTGGCCAGCAACTTAGCACATGGTGACCTGTGGCACTTGAGTCCTTCTTAACACTGTGTTGGGGCTCCTTCACATGCACCTGATGATAGAGGCGCATTTTTGACATAAATACACAGAGAATATCAACCTAACATCAGTGAAATACTGGAGCCTGATGATTTCCAAGGTTCAGGTCCTGGGGAAGACAGTGCTAAGCCATAATTACTTTCTGACTGGATTATTTAGAGAAAAATGGACCTAATGACCACTAAGCAGAGGTTGTGCCTTTATTTGCAGTGCAATCGGCAGTGTGGTCGGTCAGTACCCTCTACAAAATAGGATTTTCATTCTTATTGGGGTGATTTTTCCACATAAGTCGTTGTTGTACTAGTAGAAGAGGGAGAGCTGGGGAATACGCTGGTGTACACCACCATGGCCACCATGGCAGACGAGACTTTCTCCCACTCAGCACCTCATTTGATAAATTTGTTTTTAGATTCCTCCTGAGCCTCTCATGTGATAAGTTTGTTTTTAGATTCCTCCTCAGTGCTGTATCTCAGGTCATCATTCTTAGCATTATGTCGTGCAGTTAAGAGATGATTGTACAAGCGTTGTTGGAAGAACTAAGATGCTAAACTCCTATTATTGTGATTTCTGTTGTGAGGTAGTGGATACCAGTACATGTGATGACCACATCAGATACATTCCAAACAAATTTCAGATAGAGGCTCTAACTGTTATGTTTCATCCACAGACTGGCCAAGAAGTGGGGGCTTGAGCTGCTGTGGTGCCGCAAGTTTGACACAGTGTATCAGGATGCCCTCAAGGACCCTGATTCACAGCATCTTCTTAATGTCATGCAGGCACTAGAGGTATATATCTATGTCATTGTTACACAACAGATTGCCATTACTGTGTTCACCATAGCAGAAATTACTAACACCACTTTCACTGAACCAGATTAGCCACCAACATTCAATACTCCACTTCCTCTCTCTGTTCTTGGGTTCTATTGCTCAAGTGCTCACTGTTCCTGTTTATAAGCACTTGCAAAAACCTGGAGACAGCAAATTTCTTGGTTGGTAATAGTTAAGATCTTTGATGGATCTTTGATCTCTCTTTTATCATTATCTTTTCTCATTATCATAGTTTCTCTCTCTCTCTCTCTCTATCTCTCTCTCTCTCTCTCTCTCTCTCTCTCTCTCTCTCTCTCTCTCTCTGTTCTTGGGCTTTATTGCTCAAGTTCTCACTGGTCCTGTTTATAAGCACTTGCAAAGAGCTGGAGACAGCAGATTTCTTGGTTGATAATAGTTTAGATCTTTAGTGGATCTTTGATCTCTCTTTTCTTATTATCATCATAGTTTTCCAAGCCTTTAAATTTTTAAGTGCTTTGTATGAAGTACTGGCAGTTTCTTTTGTTGAAAATCTCATGGGGCTGTATTAGCAAAGATTCTCAATTCATCTCAGCCTTCTGCTTAGACTTGTGCTTATCTCCTAAGCATGCTTAAAGTTGTGTTGAGCCAAACTCTTAAGCCCCAGTAAGAAATGGTGAAAGTGCAAAACAGGAAAATCTTATATTTCTCAATTTTGAGTTAATAGTGCAATCTTTTTACTCTTTTATTAAATAACAAGTAATGATAATTTGTCATCGATTTTGTAAGGATATGTATGCATAAATTTGTGTTTATTAATAAGCAAATTAGATACCACACAAGGGGCATGTATTTTGTCTCAGTGCTTACATCCTTGAGCCCTGCTACTCCCACTCAGCAGCACCTCCTTTCCTGTCCTTTTTCCTTTGTATGGAGGAGATGACCTCTAAGGCTAAAAAGGCTAATAGAGGAAACTCAGCTGAACTGATAGCAAGACTTTCCTTCCTTGTCCAGTCAGTATATGAGGAAAGATGTAGCCTGAAGGGCTTTGCTCATTCAGTGGCACAAAAGAGTTGTATGGGGCTCAGTTACTAAGAAGATATATGAGACACACCAACAACAGGGCACAGGAAGACCCAAGATTATCATTGCTGGATAGCTGCATTTCCCATTAGCTAAATAACACAGTAATTATTACTTTAATTACTAGCATCAATGCATTACTCCTTCCTGTGGGGCTCTCCAAGGCATTTCTTGCCAAATCAGTAACAAATAACACTCCTGCAGGTCTGTATATGTCCAGCAGTTCAGAATCACTCAGGTCATCAAGAATATCCTTACAGGGCTGATAATTCTTGAGGTGGTGAGCTTGGGCTCAGCAGTCAGCCATCTTCGTTTGGTTAACTTAGTGTAACTTTTAAAGTTAAGCAGACCTGTCTTTAATTTAAGACCTAGACTCAGCATGACTTGGGAAGTTAAGCACAACACCAAAAGCATAAGAGTTGGGCTGAATCAAACCTCTCTAGTTAAGAATCTTTGTTAATACAGCCCCCTGTATCCTTGATTAGGTCAGTAGATATGCTGTCTTCACTCTTCACCTGATTTGCCCCTGCACATTCCTGTTTTCTTTATTTAATTTTTATTTAAGCAAGGTACTTCAGTGGTCATTGCTTCTAGTTTAGAATCTTTGTGTTAGTTATCATTACTACAAAATTCTCCCAAGTTTTTTTTTCATCTTGATTTTCTTTTTTTATCTTGTTCATTTTCAAAGCATGAAATTTTCTGACCATACGTTCCAGTAAAGTCAATTCTTGCACATAATGCTATCAGACATCATAATTTACTTTATCTACAATGACTCATGAATGTAAGATTCTTAAATTTGCATTGTCTCCCTCAGCAATATCCTAATAGGGATGAGCAGGCCACAGCCACTGAGGGAGAGTACAGCCATGCACAGGAGCACCTGAATGAGAGGCGAGGGGTGGATGCCATCAGGACACTCTCCAAGTCAGAGTGGGAAGCTTTATGTGAGTGATGGTGCTGCCTGTTGTTACTTTGATGTTATTTTATCTATTGGGTCTTACTGGAGAATAATTCCCTCTTTCTCAAGGAAGTAAAAAGTTAAGATGGGAAGAAATAATAAGGCCTACAAGGTGTATATATATATATATATATATATATATATATATATATATATATATATATATATATATATATATATATATATATATATATATATAATTGTCTGATTGGACCCTCAAGGTTATAAAAAGTGGAATGGAATGTGGAGTTTAGGCTTTTCTCTATTTGCATATTAATTTACAAAAGTGAGTAGGGTTTTTATGTACAGTAAACCCTCAATATAATGAACTTCTATTTACCATATTTCAGATATAACAACCCCTCTAAGGCCATTGAACACTCATTTTGTTTTGCAAACTAACTTTGCAAATTACTGTGTTTTTTAAATTATCAAACACTTGTTTTATTTTACAAACATAGTAGGTTGTAAAATGCAGGAGAGTTGGCTGACATACAGTCAACTGCATATTTTTGAAAGATGGTGCAATGTTTTTCTTCTGCAAAGGCTAACCACACCATCTGCAGTGACATCATGCATAACAAAATCCTTATTGGCTGCTGCCTGGGAGGAGGCAGGCAGCAGCCAATCAAAAGTTAGCCATGCATGATATCATTGCAGAGGGTGTAGCTAGCCTCTCTGAGAGAAAAACATTGCACCAACTTTTCAAAAAACCTTATAGCTTCACAAAAATGCTACTCAGTCTGCTTGGCATGTCAGTTTGTTATCTCATCTCGTGTTGTGCACTAACTGTCAGCACGTGTTTTGTCATTTTTTTTTTTTTTTATTTACACATCAAGAAATGGCCTGTAAGAATGGCATCAAAGACTTGTACATAAGGATGTGTGTTTGGTGTGCTCTGGTGTATGGTGTAAAGTGTGGTTGCATCATCTTCCTTCCTTCCTTCTGCTTCATACAGTTCACTACTAAAACATCGTTTTCTTCCAAGGTATGAAAAAAAATTTCATTACTGCACTGTACTCTAATCTTATTATATACTGCAGTATTATTTACTGTATAGTAATAGAAAGTGACAGTAAAAAACCAATACACTAATATGGTACTGAGAGAGAGAGAGAGAGAGAGAGAGAGAGAGAGAGAGAGAGAGAGAGAGAGAGAGAGAGAGAGAGAGAGAGAGAGATACATACACATTCCCCTTATCTACCTGTACACACACACAAACACACCCACTTTTACATAAACACTCATACCCTTTCAGACACACAAACACGCACTCACACAAATAGTTCTACACACACACACACACACACACACACACACGTGTGTGTGTGTGTGTGTGTGTGTGTGTGTGTGTGTGTGTCAAGAAGTACAGTTTCCCACATAGAACTGTGGATATCTGAAATGGTGTAAACGAGGAGGTTGTTACAGCACCAAACATGCACAAATTTAAGGAAATGCTGGATATATATATATATATATATATATATATATATATATATATATATATATATATATATATATATATATATATATATATATATATATACACATACAGAGACAGGACACTATGAGCCCTGGTCAAACCCTGTACTATACAACTAGGTAAATACAACTAGGTAAAAAATACACACACAGAAAATTTGAAGTGTACACATCCTTTTTCTTTACATTTAAATAAGGACAGTACTATGCTGTACAATACAAGACAAACAACTGTTATTAACTGCTGTAAATATAATATGTAGTAGGGAGTCTGGAGAGACGAGAGGGTGTGTATGACCGAATGATTCTGTAAATAACGAAGTGTTTATTAGCTTTAGCAACCCACTCTTCCCTTGCATGTATTCATTATATTGAGGGTTTACCATACTTATATTTACAAAACATTCTGAAAGCATTTATGAGGTATAAAGATGTGGAAAAAGTAATGTTAGAGTGGACCTGTTTTTAAGTTAGATCACTTTAGATCTGACCAAGTATTCCAAACAGATTCTGTTACTTTAGGACCCAAAGGAAGTTAATGTACTTGTGTCACACCCAAGAGGTACTGATTTGAATCTTAGACCAAAGACAAATTGGGTTTGTCACCTATTCACCAAGAAACAAATAGGTACAGGATGTATGTGCTCTTCCTCCAAGAGACTGAAAATTGTCTTTGCCATAACCTGATGGGTAAACATTTATTTATTTATTTTTTTTTTTCCAGATTCAATTCCTTTGTATACTTATTTCCTTAATTTTATTTTCTTGGAATATATATATATATATATATATATATATATATATATATATATATATATATATATATATATATATACGAGTATATATATATATATATAAAATGCAGGAACTAGAAAACTTGCACATAAGTAATAAGCATTCTATGCAGTGGTGAGCAATAACTTTTTTTTTCTCCATCTTCAGGTATATACCAGGCCTGGGTCTTCAGAAAGATTACATGAACAAACAGTGTAAGTCATGATTGTAACAAGTGTGATTTGAATGATAGGATGGAGACATGAAGAAGATTGATATGGGACAAGGTTGAAGAGGTTCCTGTGGCGAGGCCATTGAATAAGGATGGAGAGGAGTGGCATTACAGATGTGCCTGAACAGCTCAAGGAAGACACAACACAGCACATGAGTTATATCATAGCAAATCTTTTAGTTGGTAGGAAGGTGGAGGGCTGCATGAAGGTTCGAGTATGTGTGTGTGTGTTATGTGTTCTTCTGGAATAGGTGAAATTGGAGACAGGAATAATTACCTCTACATATTTGTGCAAATGATGATTTATATAAGTTCACCTGTACAATTTTCAGACAGTAATGGAAGGAAGTAAAGTTATTTTCATATTGGTCTCTGCATTATTTATGTCATTTTATGGGATTTGCTATTTAAAAGATATTGGGAATCTCACCAGGTACCACTTAAGTGATACCTGGTGAGAAAATGATCAGTCTCATTTACTTATTTAAATAAGTAAATGAGACTGATCATTTTAGTGTTATGCCTAAATTAATTTTTTTTATGAAAAAAAGACAGATTATTGTATATTAAAGTGACTGGTCTTATACTTCAAAATTACCTAAAGAATGGCAAAAAGAATGCATTGCTCAGTTGCATGTGGCTAAGGGAGTGACAATATGCATTCAATAAATCATTTACCAAAAATTATCCTACAATATCAATGTGTAATACAAGTTGAAAAACATTGTGTTCCATACTCTCAAGAGAATGAACATGTAAAAAGAAATCATATGAATGAGATACATGAAAAGTACTTCTGGTAAATACCCACATAACTTTAAACTTTTTTTCTATTACACCTGTGATGTTGCCTGACAATGCTTTTCTTCCCAAGCAGAGGATAGATGGTAGTAATGTAAATCAGACTAGAGAAGGCAGCACAAAATATTCTACTTGAGTACAAAAGTGTAGACAGCAGGTTCAGCCACAGCATCTTCATGCACTGCCTTGACAAATTTGTCAAAGCTTGTTGAATTGGGCAGTACAGGTTAAGACAGGACCGCAGGCTAACATCAATTCTTGTGTTCCAGTGGCTGGGAATATGGAGGTGCTGCATTTGTTGAAAACTGGAAGTTTCCATGAGCACTGAAATACAACACAATAGTTTGGCTGCAGACATATACAAATATAAAGTAAATGACTTGACTGAATATTATTCAGAAAAAAAAAATGGGGAATGGGGATTAGAAATAGTAACATGTTCATTTTGTTAGAATAATCTCTCTCTCTCTCTCTCTCTCTCTCTCTCTCTCTCTCTCTCTCTCTCTCTCTCTCTCTCTCTCTCTCTCTCTCTCTCTCTCTCTCTCAAATTTGGTTTATATCTCAGATGGCAGTGCTAGAGTTATTAACCCAGCAAGTTTCGTTACCTGGTGTTTGGTGAGAGACCGAAATGATTGACAGTCTCACAGGTACAGGAATGGTGCACAAAACTTTCCCTGCTGTCACACCTGCAAGCTGGAAAGGCACTGTTACCATGCCTCACAGCTTCTACCATGATCCACACTGCCCGGTAGTGGCTGCATACTTGCTCCGCTGGAGATTGTTAAACTTACTCTTGTGTGCACTTGCATATAGCAACAAGAGTTCCTACATATTACACTTCAGCAACTACATGCAAACTGCAGTTTTGTTTTACTATTTGTAGAGCTTGACATCAATATAGAAACTGCATCTTTAATATAGTTTGACGGCTACCAACTGACCATATTTTTTTTTAAGTTACTATAAGACTGTAAAGCTAGACAATCACATATGGACTGCAGTTTTGTGGGTGTTAACTAGATAACAGTTAAACTGCTACATACAGATGCCTACATCCCATTCTTATGGTGTGGTTAACCAGTCAGATGCATGCGTATATCCTGTGAATAAAGGGTATATCCTGTAAATACAGGATATAACTATCTCCCAATGTCAACTCAATGCTATAGACATACCAACTTCAAAAACCTGCCAAGCTAAACAGTTTAATTTGATCTAAATGCAGTCAGACGGTGAATGGCTTATACTTTACACTGTCAAAGTCTTTCAAGTAAACACAAGATTTTGCAACTCATTTGGTAAGTCTTTTTTTTTTTTTTTTTTCCAGCAAAACAGATTGATTTATGGAGGAAAAAATAAACTGAATACTGTAGAATCACTGGGATTATACTGGTGAAAAGTCTCTGCCATTCTGGAGGTTCAGATCAGAAACTAAGGAAATGCAAAAGACAGGTAGCCTATATAAGGCAGGTTCTTATTAACTTGAACACTAAAGTAATACTGTATATAATGATACTTATACTATTCCACACAGTTTTGTTCATCTTGGCAAGGAAAACTTAAAACTACTAATATATGAGGAACTTGTCACTAGAAATCACTGTAGTAACAAAAGAAGATCAAAGCTGTATGGCTTCAAATCAAAAAGTCTACTAATGTGTTGAATTTTTCAGTTTTATAAAGATTCAAGCCTTCCCTATGTCTATGCAGGGTGGCCAACACCTCTAACAGTGCTGAAAACAGATACAACAGGACCTATAACTCACCTGTCTTGGGGAGATACCATGTGCTACACCCTGGCTGTATGTGACCTCCATTAGCATGAAAGTCAATGTGGCCAGGTGGGGAGTAGGACCCTATGGTGGAGGTCCGTAGGGTGACCACCAAGGCAGCATCACTGGCATCTAGAAACTCGTCCTTGGTTTTGGGAGGCAGCCATGGGTAGGAGGCATCCAACCCTATCCACATAGTTTGGATGAAAAGTAGGCTTAGTTAAGTATCTAGTTACAATGATCCAAGACCTAAGGGAAAAAAGTTTACCTGATAGTCCTAATGAATAAGACATTAGTGCTCACCTGTGATTCTTCCAAGAGTTCCTGATTTGACTCTATCCCCAACAAGACCACTGATTCGGCCTCCCAAGCTGAACCCTATCACATGGATCTTGCTGAGTCTGGAGACATGACAGAAAACAATCCATGATGAGTATCACATATAACTCTGGTAATTCTTAAAATCACAAGTGCAATGACTAACAAAGTAAAAGAGTAACCACATACTATCTTTATTTCCCTTTCTTCACTCTTAAAACTCATCTTTCATTCACATGTGAGACTCTCTCTCTCTCTCTCTCTCTCTCTCTCTCTCTCTCTTTCTCTGAGGTAACCTTGAATAATCTGTTCTTTCTTACATATTTATAACCTCCTTACACTGGAACATACAACTCTGGTAGATTCATTAATTTTTAATTCTTCTGGTGTAAACAGGCAATTCCTTCTGTTCTTTAACGATAGGCCATTGATGGTCACTATTCCACTGTGCTGTTAACCTGGGAATTGGACCTTACTTCATAAGGATTAAAAGCCAAAGACTAGTGTTTGCTATGGTTTCCCTATTGGTTCCATCTTATAAGGCATATTAACAGTGTGAACTGTGTGAAGATGAGGATGGCCTGACAGACTAATATATCTGTAATGCTTTTATGATACATATTTCCTCTAGGAAAAATTTAAATGATGATACATTAGGAACCCCAAACTATCCTACTTAGGGCTCTTAGAAACCTAGAACTATCCCTGAGTGTTTGTGTAAATAGATTATGAGAAACAATGCATCATTAGTTACTTATAAGGAAGTTCAGCTCATGTTAATATTTGGTATATCTAATTTTTCTCTTATGTCATCCCAAATGTCTACCAATGACCAGTAAAAAATATATATTAATTAGAACATCTTAAATCTCACTAATCAAAAGTAAATAAAAAATGCAAGACAGTACAGTCAGTATGAGAACAGAAGTAGCAGTGGCACAACATTCATAAGTATTCATGAGAAGCCTACCTCACCCCTCTCTCCTCAACCAGCAAGTCAATAAATTGGGCTGTGGTGTTAGCTATCTGCCTGGTATTGGCCATCATATAGGGCCGGGAAATGGTGACTAAGTCCCAGTAGTCTACCAGGATCACCAGGCTGCCAGGCTCAGCAACCAGCAGAGCTGTGCAGGAGGAGCTTGAGTCCATCATACTGTTGTAACATGACTAATATTCTAACAATTACAAAACAAATAACAAAACACTGTATTAGCTAGGAAAAAATTATGTATATAAGGACAACCATCTTTAATTCAGGATCAGTAGAATCTGCAGGATACTGGAATACAGAGATTTGATTAAAATAAACTTAACCCAACAATTAACCACTTTATCCTATCTTTAAAATATCCCATAAATCAGAACACATTGATTAATATGAGGGCTGTACCAACACCATTTTCTTTTTGACAATACCAACACTGATACTTCATTTCTGGCTGATACTGATAGTATCAGTACAGCCAATACTGTCAACAAAGAAACTGAGCAATTTTTCTTTCTGTTTATATGTGGAAGAGCCAATACTGTATAATTCACACAAGACTTGCAGACACACTGCTATCAAGTTTTTTCAAATATTCAACATTTATCTTTTATGGATAATGTATGAATATTGTTTTTTTTTTTTTACATGAGAAGCATTTCCTTTATTCACTGCAGCCATGGCTAGAGCTAAAACTGAGCAGGTCTAATAATAAATTAAAAAACAAACTGAAATGGTTTCCTTGTGTTTGGAAGTGATGCTAACTATTTATGCAGCAAGTAGCATCAACAAACAGTAGCAGTGGCAGGTTGGTGCAGCAACCTGGGAAATTTGAAATTACACTATCCAAAATCAGTGTTGGATTTGTGATTGCCAGATCAGTGATGGTTGACCTGTAGGGAAGACTGGGGTGATCTGTGCCACTTTTTACTTTTCACCTCCTAGTTCTTGTATTTTTGGGCTGAGACCATTAGCTGGTGCACCCATACAAATTTTAGGGTGTCGTTCTTACTTGATCTGAGTGCCAACCTCTCAGAATTTGCAGAAGTGGCATGGATGGTCATCAGACATTTTTGGTAAAATGGCACAACTTGCCCCAGCCATGGGAAAGTTGAGCCACCCCTTCTGGTAAGTTAAGTCACATGGGGAAAGTTGAGCCAGGTAGCAGAAACAGTATATTACAAACATATTTTCAAAATATAAAAACATTTTACTTTTAAAATAATTGTTCTAATACACACACTATGTTCATCATTGCAGAATGTCCTCTTCATACCAGTCTCAAATAGAGTGGTAGATGAATGGAATGGACTCAGTAATCAAGTTGTTATTGTTGAGCCATTAGGGAGCTTTAAAAGATTAGAAAAATTTATGGATGGAGATGATAGGTGGAAATAGGTAGGTACAGGGATTGCCACATGTAGGCCTGATGATTTCTTGCAGCTTCCCTTATTCTATTATGTTCTTAAATATCAATATCACATTTTTTCATGATAAACAAAATAACTTACTTTACCATAGTAGGTTTGAAATTAAATTGAAATGTATGATAAACAAAATAACCTCATAAGATGTGCCATACTTACCTAACCCTGAGTGGCACAGACTGCACCATCCTGACATTTTCTAAAATGTCAATGCATCTCTACTGATGAAGGCATGTTGAAAGAAACAGGACATGATAAAAGACAGTTATACACACTATCAAATGCTACATTTGGTTTCTTATAAATCTGTACTGTATGTGTACAATATATCCACAAACCTGTTTGCTTGAGATCTAGTTAGAAGGCAAAAAAACAGTTTTTTTGTAGTGAGAAATCTTGTCCTTGAGAAAATCCTGAAGCCATATACACAAATAACAATTAATTTTTACTTTTAACAATAAATGGCACCACCTTAAAGAGGAAGTCAAAAGGGAACATGTAACAAGGATGGCACAACATACCCCGGTCTCCCCTACAACCAACACAACCATGAATTATCACACAGCCTCCTAAAGCAGAGTCCCACCAAGAACAGGTAGCTCAGTGGCAACTCACCATCCGTAAGGTTGAGGATCCATACTCGAAAAGATGACTCTGTGTATCCATGGATGATGATGCTGATTTGGGTGTCAGAACTCAGGGGCAGCCCTGCCACTCCAGCACTGGTAGCCTTCACCTCCCTCCGGTCTTCATGGGAACTATTAAACAAGAAAAGAGGTATGTGTGTGTGTGTGTGTGTGTGTGTGTGTGTGTGTGTGTGTGTGTGTGTGTGTGTGTGTGTGTTTACCTAGTTGTAGTTTATGGGAGGGGAGTAATCTCATAGTATCCCATCTCTACATATGTCTAGTTTGGTCTTAAAAACACTAACAGTTTCAGCATTTATAACATCTTCACTGAGTTCATTCCATTTGTTCACACTTCTGTGAGGAAAACTGTACTTCTTAATGCCTCTTATACAGTTAACTTTCTTCAACTTCTTATTGTGTGTGTGTGTGTGTGTGTGTGTGTGTGTGTGTGTGTGTGTGTGTGTGTGTGTGTGTGTGTGTGTGTGTGTGTGTGTGTGTGTGTGTGTGTGTGTGTGTGTGTGTGTGTGTGTGTGTGCTACAGAAGTATAAATTCAAAGATCAGTGGATATCTGAAGTAATGAATGCTGGGGCAGATGTAATTTTTAATCATAACAGATACAAATGTGTAGTTTTTTTTAAATCTGTATAATTGCTTCTTTGTTTGTAGCATTTACAATGACAATAACATAATGGTTAATTATTTACTTAAATGATCCATGATCCACTTAGTAACTGTGGAAGTGTATCTTCAGAGCATAACCTATTTGGTTTCAACCAATAATACCAAATTAGTAAGACATCATAGTCATGTGTGCACTTTAGTCTGTACTACTTATGAAGCTATGAGACCACAAGAGCCTCAAAGAATAATTATTGAGCAAATGTGTGTGATAGAGGTGAATGGAGAGTGACAATGGTGAGTACATGAAACTGACACAGTCTCATGAATCCCTAGGAGGAGACATGGGTGTACTTGGTAGGATCCATGGGCATATGGACACAGTTAGAGAATGGGGCACTCCATAGAAAGTATCCTACATCTGCTGTGGTCTCAGGATTGGAGTAGATGCAGGGTAGGGAACAGTCTCATTATGAAGAGGCAGGAGTAAACCAATGTATGTTGTTGGGCTTTACTGTGATTGTGTGTGACCAGCTGTATTGTGCCTGGATTCTTGGGGTAGAGTATGTTGGTCAACAAGACTCTCCCTTTCCACCAGTTGCTGCTAAGAGTGTGAATGACACAGCTAAGAGTGTGAATGACATGTGTGTGTGTGTGTGCAGCTGCAAATAGTGACTGAAATAATATGGATATAGATGCAAATTTCAATTTTTATGTGGATGCTCAATGGGTGAATATGACTGAGGATGTAGATTTCTATTCACTGTGGTAGACAAGGACATGGAAGTAGATCTATCTTCATTGTTCAACACAGCTGTGTGTAGGATTAAACAGGTTTATCTTGTGGATGTTATACACTCCACTGCCAATGAAAGTGGCATGCATGATAAACTGGTTTAGTATTGTGGGAAAAGTCTCCAGCTCAGTTGAAATTAAGGGCTCAGTATGAAAATGTGGCAACATCGCCAAGCAGTTTGAGCATTCTGTCAACTGTCACATCTCTACATGTCACCACTCAGTTGACTCTTGACCCTATTAAGGGGTACTCACATTTGCCCTGCTCACCTGGAAATCGTGCCAAATCTATTCCCACATTTCATGTCAATGTAATGTTAAGTATTGATGTAGAAGGATGGGTGTGGATCTAAGGTGATTTCTAGAGAGACGGGACTGCCACAAAGAACTGTGCACTATGTGTGGTGTTGGTTGAAAAGATGCTGTGGAAGTAATGATAGTTCCACCCCATTAAAACAAACTGCTCTGGACAAAGGTGTGTTTTGTCAAAAAGAACTTTATTTTTAATAAGGCATCAGCTGAGTGCTTCACCATTTCTCATAGTATGAGAAATAAAGCAAAAAACATTGGTGTTTGTGTGTGACACAAAACATAATAACATCAGCACACCACTTTCATTGGCAATCGGTGTATGTGTTACCTCTAAGGACTAACAGTACCTAAGCAATGAGTGGAACATTATACAAGGTGTGATCAAAAAGTTTTAAGACTGCAACTATGAAAAGAAAAAAAGTGTACCTGATTTAAGTACTGATCGAAACACTAAAGGGAACACCAAAATGTAGAGAAAGCAGTGCTCATTGATACCATAACATTCTTGAGGAATGTTGTATTGAAAAACTTTCAAAAGATTTTAATATAAGTAAAGACAATCTTCACAAAAACATCATGTGTATCTTTCTAAAATCTGGCATTTTCTCTACCTCCTAAGTGGAATTCAAGAAAATGTAAGCAAGTATAAAAATAGGAAATGGGTTGACAGCAGCAGCAGTGCAAATCCCTCACCTGGTGCAGTAATAGAAGAGCACACCCAGCTTCCCACTTGGATAATTCGGGTAAACCTTCACCACCACAACAGCTACAAGGGCCATCAAGATGGAGACCACAAGAATTTGTTTCATATTCATTTTGACACTTGCCTGCTTGGACTGGGAATATTTGATTCACAGATTGCCTTCACTTCTCCCATTTAAGTATTTTGTACCTGAAATTATGGATGGGCCTTTACCTTTCTGGATAACAAGAGCATAACAGTAAGTGAACATTATACAGAGCATCAACATTCCTTATTATGCATGATGTAGTACACACCACAGCCAAAAAGAAAATTATTCATTGAAGCTCTGTAAATTTGGCTTGGATGGTTTTGGGTCATGATTATACTATATTGATAAAATATGCCAAAGGAGAAAATATGGATTTCAAAAGTATTTGCTGGTGCTTAATTATATGAGTGACTACAACACTTAATGAAAGAAAGGGCAGTAAGCATGAGGAAAAAAAAGTGCTGTGTAATAAAATAACTGTACCAACAATCGCATATGCAATGAGACTTAGGTAGTGAATGAAAGACAAAGGTCAGGGGTCCAAGCAGCTGAAAAGAATTACTCAAGAAGTGACTGCGGTGTGTAGTGAAAGTAGTAAGTGTGTAAGAAAAATTTGGTGTAGCAAGTAAAGATGCAGGAATGAAATGTAGAGTGGCTGAAAGTCAAACACTGCATCCTAAGATGGTATGACCATTTGGAAAGAATGGCAGTAAGTTAAATTATTCAATATGCATTTATAAGCATGTTAGATATGGTGGATGCATGATAATGGCTTTCATTAAAACTAAAGAAGAGAGTATATGAGAGAAAGGGATGAGAAGAGAATAGTAAGATTTAGAGCATACAAGGATGGAATGCTAGGACATGAATAAATTAAATAAATAGAAAATTTTTTTTCCTGTTACAGTTGACCCCTTTGGGAGGAAGACTCATTAGATAGAGACAAACATGTAGGTAGACAGATAAAGTGTATAGACATGATTGAATGAACACTATTTTGTGATAACATGCCTTGCAAGATTGTGAGGGACATCATTGTCATTATAGTTTTGAAAAGCAAGTGGTATGTAGAGATATAACTGTTAATTATCCTTGTAAATTTATTCAAGTTGAATAATGGAGAGAGAAAACAATGCACATAAGCTAGAAATAAAGCAAACCATGTATTTTGATTAATTTTTAGAACAGTAAAAGTAGAAGTCCCAAGTAGTATTAAAGTTATATTTGGCATTGATCAGACTTCATCTAGATTGTGCTGTGTAATTCTGACCTTCATACTTTAGGAAGCTTATGGGTCCATTAGAGCCAATACATAGAAGAAAATATTTTGAAAACACAAGAGATGAGAAATATTCCTTATGAAATAGGATTGAAACTTTTTTATTTATATCTCTTACAGATTAAATGTTTAAGAGGGGATTTAATAGAGGTATTTAAGTGACACAAGAATGACAATCAAAATCCTTAGGTTCAGTAATCAGGATAGGACACGAACATAAGAAAATAAGGAAGCTACACAAAACTATCAGGCCTACACATGGTAGTTCCTATATGAAACGCACCTACCTGTTTCCATCTATTGCCCTTATCCATATATTTGTTTTATGTTCTTTTAAAGTTTCCTAATGACTCATCACTAACAACCTGATTACTGAGTTCATTCATCTACCACTCTGAGAACCAATTCCTTCCTATATTTTTTTTTTAACTTTTGCAAGTTTGAACCCATTATTTTTTTTCTATCCTGATTGCTGATCCTCAGAATTTTGCTCATGATACCCTTAATATATCCCCAAGAAATAATGGGTTCAACTTTGATACAGTTAGATTTAAAAGAGATAAGAAGAAATTACTTCTCAAATAGAATGGAAGATGAATAGAAGACAAGTAAATAAGTGTCTTCTTCAGGTTTTTTTCTTTTTTTTGCCCTTGGTCAGAGGCTTTATATATATATATATATATATATATATATATATATATATATATATATATATATATATATATATATATATATATATATATATATATATATATATATATATATATATATATATATATAAGTCAGTGCTAGGTTTCTTAGAGCTTCTCTTATTTTCTTAAATTCTTATGAGCTCTAAGCTAGTTGGATACAGCCTGCAGCACCAAGCCCAGCAAGCACCCTCAAAACCATAGTGTGAATGACACAAATAGAAGAGAGTAGGGATGCATTTAATTAGAAACTATGGGATAATACTGAACTGAACACAGCACAGTGACACACTAGAAGTGAAGATTGAAGCAAATAGTAATACCACTTTTCAACTATCACCCTTATTGCCCAAAGAGAAAGACTGTAGTGCAGTGTGCCACAGTGCTTCATTCAATGTTGGTGAATGAGACACCAAAGATATCCTCTCTCCTCTATTCTTTTCTTGCCTCCCTGATATTTAATTTCCTATGGTTATAACAGTTGCTGTATCTGGTTCAAGGTCATCAGCAAGTCCTGTCAAAATAAGCAGGATGGAAATCACTAAAGTTGTACAGCCACATTGACAGGATGATGTAAAGATGTAAAGAAAGTTGCAAGTGAAATTTAAGGTTTTAATAGAAAAGGAAAGCTACTTGGAAAATGGAAGAATTGGATAAAGACATACATATGAGGAAGAAGTGTTAGTATAAGCCAAGTGCTTGAACAAGCAGGACAAAGAGAGGTCTTTTACTGTCCTCAGCCCTTGGGAAATGCTCCTAGAAGTAAGGTATCAGAGAGATATACTTAAGAAATTGCAGATGGCCAGCATTTTCACAGCACTACATAGTATGGGCAACACTGACAGGGAGTGTTGAACTGCCCTGTGTGGGAAGGAGACAAGACTACCAAGAGTGACACCAAAAGTTTGACTGTATGTCAAATAAAGCCAACATTACTGCAAAGAGGAAGAAAGAGGAAGAAAAAAAAAAACCACTCATATTTCTTTAATTGCTTGCCATCATCATCATATATTATATGCAAATAGTGTCACAGTAGAGATAGACTATAGTGACACTAAAATACAAGACTACATAACAAAAATCTGGTACACCAAGATTCCACAATAAACCCAAACTTCTCTTCTTAGTGTGTGTGTGTGTGTGTGTGTGTGTGTGTGTGTGTGTGTGTGTGTGTGTGTGTGTGTGTGTGTGTGTGTGTGTGTGTGTGTATATGTGTGTGTGTGTGTGTGTGTGTTACCACAGTCTCTAGGGTCACATTCTGAATTCATGACCACCAGCTTAAAGCTTATATAGTTCTAGATAAGACTGAGACCTTTGAAACACCACACAACCCATCCTCAGGTTCAAATGTAGTAAATGCCCACTCATCAATCAAAATGTTCAATGATGTTAACAGAATATGATTTTCAGCCTGTTCAGTGACAATCAAGACTGCCATCTACTGTACATAATATAATGTATGTAAATTTTCACCTCCTTGAGCCATTGCATACAAACTAACCATATCTGACTCTGTTTCCAATGATCATCTGCTATTGCTGTTCTTGCTGTTGTTGCTGCTGATATTTCCTTCTCCTATTCTCCAAATACTCTGCCTTGATCTTGTCTCGCTCCTCAGCAGGTGGCAGATGAGGTACGATACCAGCCCTTCGTCTCTCTGAACGCACGTTGCCCTAATGAGGAAGTTCACATGTCAACAGTACAGATTATTATTATTATTATTGTTATTATTACTATTATTATTATTATTATTATTATTATTATTATTACTATTATTACAAGTATAATCCTCAGTGTCAGCCACATGTCTGGGGATTCAAGGCTGACATCAAATTTTTAGATGATAAGATCTTGGAAGGAACTGAAGAGGATGCAAAAAGGAATGTTAGGGAAAGAAGAGAAGAGAGATGAGGATAAGATGCTGATTGAGAATAATGTTGTAAGAAACAGGAGGGCAGAGGATTCTGAGGAATTGCTGACTGTGGGAGAGGATAGGGAGCCTGAAACTGTAACAGTAAGAATGGAGCAAGGAATGAATGTGGTAAGTTAGCTAAAACTTTGCTGACAAAAAATTAATTGTAGGAGTCAGTTACAGTAATTAAACACAAAAAAACTGCAGGTTCATGGGAATATATTGCTGAATGCTTTTATGAGAGGCAAATCATTTATTGTGGAGTTGTTTCTAAGACTGCTAAGTTTGTTTCATAAATATTTTGGTAGTGATTGAGTACGCAACTTTGACTACATCTTGTTCAATTAGCTGATCAGGTTACACAATGAGAAAGGAACAGGTCTGTTGTGGTGCAAAAAGGTATAGGAGTTCTGCTGTCATGGTCAGGTGTGAAAAGTCAGGTATGCTGCATGCTTGCAAGGACAGGAGCAAATGTTAACCATACTATCATGGCTATTCTCTGAAAGGATTTCATGGAACAAGCATCAGATAATATCAAGAGAAGCTAAAATTACAAAGTCAAGTAGATAATGCTCACCCAGAATTCTTTGCACTTTTTGTAGTTTTCAAAATATTCACCACAAGCATTCCTGTTGTAGGAAGATTCTTCTAGACACTTGAATGACATGTCATGTTCCTGTAAAATGTAAGGAAAACAATTACCATAAACCTTGAGTACATACTGTTTCTGCTTGCCTGAACTTCCTGCCTGCTTCAGTATTTTCTCATTCCTATGAACTCTTTCATGAAGGAGGTTTCGAGACAAATACCCTCCAACTTTGGATAATCCATTTGTCTGTTCTGTGTGAGAGACTGGCACCTCAATGTTTTTTTTCTTACCTTAAGTTTTGTTCCCCAAGGCCAGAAAACCTCTTACACACACACACACACACACACACACACACACACACACACACACACATACACATACACACACACATACACACACACACACACACACACAGATTAAAAATAATAAAAAGAAGATCGTTTATAGAAAAACGAATCAATAAATGAATTACTTATATATATATATATATATATATATATATATATATATATATATATATATATATATATATATATATATATATATATATATATATATATATATATATATATATATATATGCTCATAGTTAAGTGTCCTCCTCCTTCTCCTCCTCATGGGCAGCTTTCATTCACTTAATATTTTACAAAGAGTGTCATGAGTTTGAAATTTCAATAACAAAAAGTTACTTGGTTGGGCAGGGGCTTGGTTCAATAACGTTCCAAAGACAATTATTTGCTTCTTTACTACATACTTGAAGTCAAAGACAGTTTCAAATTTTGTCTTTGTGGTCCTTGAATAATGATCTGGTTTTGGTTAGCACTGGTTTACACATGAGAACATTAACTTCAGTGTTGTGCTTTGTTTGCATTGGCCCTTTCAAAATTTGGGTTCAATTTCCCATCTTTTAGGAATTTTCAGGAAGTAATCAACTACTGATTGGACACTTAGTTGTTGTATGTCACATTTCTTATTGCAAATTATCATTACTATCCTATCATAGAATGGAGGCTGGTGAAGATAATTAGATCTAGTGGGAAAGATGTTCACTTGCAAAGTAGGCTATGTAAGGGATGGATGAATAATGTAAAGGAGGCCTTAAATTGTGTGTGACGTAAGTGAATGGAGAGTTGTGAGTACATAAGGAATGATGCAGCCCTGCAACCTCTGTGGGAGGTGCCACACAGTGACAGTTACACACAGGTGTAGTAAGGGAGAGTATTTGCTATGAAGGAGCCTTGATCTGGACCAAATTGTCCAAGATGTTCACCTGATTCTCATAATGTGAGGGCAGGAATTCCTTCTCTTCCCCATTGGGGGATCAGGGGGTTAAGAGAGTAGTGTGAATGAGTGTGAATGTGAAAGTTGTACAAAGTTAGTACAAAGTGACACTTTCACAAATGGTAACCTATGAGTTGTTGGTCCATGGAATGCAGATCCAATGTTAACCTATGGGTTCCTTGAGCTGTACATGATTTTACTGAGGGTGTTCATGTGTTTCCTGCTTTCAAGTTATTGGTCTCTCTCTCTCTCTCTCTCTCTCTCTCTCTCTCTCTCTCTCTCTCTCTCTCTCTCTCTCTCTCTTTAACCATGAAAGTTTCATGCATCCCACAAGTTAACATAATTACTGCTCCCAACATTCTGAAGTCATGTTATAAGAATACTGCCACCATGGATCTCCTGGTTATCAGAAGGGATAGAGCAAAGGGTCTAAGAACATGCTTCTTTATTTTCATTCATAAAATGGGAAATTCTCAAGGGCTCCAAAAATCCATGTTTATTTACTTATTTATTTATTTATTATTGTTACTATTATTATTATCATTATTATTATTATTATTATTATTATTATATTATTAATATTATTATTATTATTAATTTACTTATTATTGTTTTTATTAATTTATTTTTTTAATACTGGAAAGAAGTACAATCAATTCATTTTATTTCTGCAATATTTTCAAAGATTGCTGCAGCATTCTTAAGCTCAGAACTCCTGTAATATTACTAGTGTAATCTCATGCAGTAATCTCATAGACTGAAGCTTCACTCCTTAAATCTGCCAAGTAAGTTCCAGCAAACTTTGAAAATATTACAAAAATAAATTGGAATAATAATAATAATACAATAAACGTTGGTATAGTGCAATAATTCTTAATAAGAATTAATCTTTGATAAAACACAAGTGAACTAGTACTGTTAATTTGGTAATAAGGATTCTGTTTTTCTGCTATGACATGTCACCTGATCAGGGATCTCCTTTTCTTTAATGCATGTAGTCCATGACATCTAAACATTTATACTGGGTTGCTGGGGGTAACACCCAGGAAATATTACCTTGAGGCAAGGATTTTTTTCCTCATGCTTCAGCTTGGAGCCCCGACGTATGTTTTTCTGCCGACCTTCCTCGGTGGTTGACGGTTCTGTCCAAATCCCATGAAACATAGCTTGCCAGAGCCTTCCTCCTGCACACCTGCAAAACACACAACACTGCATCACCTGCACTACACTGGAACTCAAAACACTGCATCATCTGCACCACACTGGCACTCAAAACACTGCATCAGCTGCACCACACTGACACTCAAAACACTGCATCAGTTGCACCACACTGGCACTCAAAACACTGCATCACCTGCACCACACTGGCACTCAGAACACTGCATCACCTGCATTACATCACCACAGCGTGATTGGATCCAATTATCTGTCTATGACTTCTGCTGGGTCTGCCCCTCCCTTGCTCAGTCTTGGTAAGGCGCTACTAGCAGAATTGACAGTCCTGCATCACCTGCAGCAGCACCACAACAAAACACAACATTGGACTTGACTTACTCTAACCACAAAAAGTGCGACATCGCTATTTTCTGAGCCATTATTGCACTAACGAACCCCTAAATATTCCTATAATATGATAATTCCTGGGATATTTACTCGGTACTTGATATATAATTGCATCCGAAACATTTGTTAGCACTGATAATAGGGACTCATTATTTTCTCATTTCTTGACGTGGTAAAAGTTACCGTACATAAGTACTACTACTTACTTATCCTCCCGTAGTAAAGGTTTCCTTCAGGTATCCCTTCCAGCACCCAGTGACAATTTCTATGATCTAAATAGCCAATAGACTGTTAGATAATAACTGAATATTGGTCTTTCAGGACCGTCCTACCCCTCGGTGCCTTACCCTGGCGCTGTTTGAGTTAGGGAAGCATCAAAAGTATTGTGTTTGTTTTGTATTGAGGGTTCTGGGTAGGCTTAGCGGGTCTTCACTTTATCCTGTGGGAAAGTGAAGGGAGAAGAAAGTGAGTGACCCACCTATCAAGATGATGATGATGATGATTGATATTCATCTCAAGAACGGCACTGCCGCCATCCTTGTTTACCAGTGTTTTGAGGTCGACGGTTTTTTTTTTTTTTTTTTATCTCTTCAGTGATAGTTGCCTTTATTTGCATGTGTGTGTGTGTGTGTGTGTGTGTGTGTGTGTGTGTGTGTGTGTGTTTATAGTGTGTGTTGTTATAGGTATGAATAGTAAGCTCGAGATAATGACTGTAAATTACTTTGCGAAAGATGGTGCGGTGAGCCATGGCTGCCTAAACATGGTATAAGGATTATAACAAGGAGGACGTAAGCAAAATTCTTAGGATCAGTAACAAGGATAGAACAAGAAATAACGGGTTCAAGCTTGAAATAAAAGGTTAAAAAAAGAGATGGAAAGGAGTTAATTCTCAAATAGAGCGGTATATAAATGGAACGGACTCTGTTATCAAATTGTTGGTACCGAGTCATTAGGGAGCTTTAAAAGGGATTAGACAGATTTATGGATAGGGATGATAGGTGGAAATGGGTATATTTCATACAGGGACTGTCACGTGTAGGCCTGGTGGCTTCTTGCAGCTTCCCTTATTATTTTGATGTTCTTATGTTCTTAAGGAGGTACTCATAGTCAGCCCATCAACTATCATAGGCGGCTACATCCGTGGGAAATGCTAGTATATAAAGCATAGGGGAAACATCGAAGGCAGGCGGTGAAGGAAGGAAATCACAGGTAATGTTTAACACATAGGACTGAATATCTAAGAAACATACATTTGAGCTTCATGAATATATACATGTAGAGCATTGACACTAATCAGTGAAGGAAGGAAATCACAGGTAATGTTTAACACATAGGACTGAATATCTAAGAAACATACATTTGAGCTTCATGAATATATACATGTAGAGCATTGACACTAATCAGTCTCCACAACTACGTGACCATATGAAAGAAGAAAAGAGCTCCTCTAGCTAGTGGGAGGAGCTTATAGCCACATACACCATTGTTATACGTCATTATCATATACGAGTCTACTGCATTACATACATTTAGAACTCTCCCAATCGTTGCAGGAGGACAGAGTGGTAAAGCCAGACACCACGCCACGCTGGCATTTTCGGGTGTGTTGCTGGTAGTTGGTGGAAGGAGACAGTCAATGGATTCAAACCAGTCTTTTTGACATGCCAAGATTTCTATAAGCCTTCCATAATAATAACCCCTACACCAACAGTAGAGATGATAAATGACAAATGCATAACTACATATCACACAATTAATAAAACACGCACACTTCTCTGCTAGGCCGTACCGCGCCTCGCAGAGCGTTGTTGATGGGGATATCCAAAGGGTGCCACCCTGTGCCATGAACTTGTTGGCGTATTCATAGCTATTACAGAGAGAAAGAGAAATAGAGAAAGAGATCCCCTCTTAATTTTTGTCTCTCTAATGAATGTAAATTTAATAGCTTTAATGTCCTCTCGTAAGCAAGATTTCCCATCCCTTGTATTATTTTAGTAATTCTCCTCCGTATCCTGACTCTAAATATAGGAAACATAATTGGATAGCATAGTTTGGCAAATGAGGTCT